>NC_090287.1:20237139-20537416 GCF_037392515.1 Haliotis asinina
ACCGCCCCCATATAGCTAGAATATTTGCAGAGTGTGGTGTTGTGAAACTGATAGACAAACAAACAAACAAACAAAAAGACCCATCCATTTTGTCACGACACAAGCTTTTGTTCACAGAGATACTGATGCTATGGGGTGGAGAGACTGAGAAACACGCTGTTGCACAGGAGGACTCGTGGAAGAAAATCCTGGAACACTTAAACAAATACCTGCCTAAAACGTGTACATAACTGTACTGTTAATCGATGTTTGTCTTGTCTATGACATATTTCGGAACTAAAGCAAATCATGTCAGCTTATTACTTGTCGATATCAAAGCATGTGTGCTATCGGCAGCGTGACTGGGTAAATCTAATGGGAGCGGCATTGGGTTACGGAGCTCTCGAACCTTACAACACACGCATAGACTAATACGGGTAAAAGCCTGTGTGTGGCGCAGGTTCATCGGCACACACGTCAAACTACCAGCGGCTTTTACTGCCTGTTTCTTTCATTGTAGTGTTATAATTTCACTGCGGTGTCTTCAGTGACCATCACCTCCATACGGGATGTAAGCTGTGTTTCGTGGAGTGGGACACGGTAACCCATTTCGTATATACCTTGTTCTGCTGTGATTTCCTTTGTACATATCCCTGATCTGGTTTTATACAGAAAACTTACCTAAATAGAATGTATCTTCTGAAAAACATGCGCAGTTCTGTCTTCCATCTCAATCAAGATAATCTAACATTTCGTTACATTTTTTGCAGTCAGTTGTTTTGAAAAATGTTTCAATTTAATTATATATCCCTTCAGTTGTATCCTATTGTAGATATACTCAGAAACAAGAGCTATAACCTTATTGCCATCTCCTCCCTCAACGATCCCACTTTTACGAAAAACAAGTATTTTTGTTTTCCATAGATTGTCATTCAACACTGAACAATAAGCTTCAACACTGGTAAAGGTCGAAATAACATTTTAAGGCCATACTTAATCGATATCATTGCGTCGCTTATGCTCGTACGTGTTTCGGAATTATGAACTTTAATGTTAAATATGAACATATTATGTTTGATAGTAGAGAAACATGACTTCCTCTTCCTGAGGACTAGTGACACAAGGACTAGTAGGCATAAACTCACCTTCGTTGGAACTTCAAACACATCCCCAAAATATTCGTACCGAACGCCTGCTTAATAGTATCTTGGCAAAGACTATTACAACATATGCATTTTACTCTCTTCCAAATGAACCTTCCTGAAATGTTCTGTTTATTATATGAAATACATTATACATAGCGATTTGCGGATATTTATTGTCATAATGCTGAAAGAAACTGGTCTTGTACAGTCGCCCCGCCTTCCATAGAAGTGTCTGCCGGTTCTTGAGCTTACCAGTAGGGCATTCTTTGTTATACCATGTCCCAGTCATATATGCTTATGATGTAGGTATCCGTACTATGACTATGTGATAGTTAGTCATAATCTCATGCCTATGATTTAGAGTACAATCAGCCTGGTTTTACTGATGTTTATTTTTTGTTACGATTATGGTAAATAATTGTCACTGCGATCTACTGTAGTACCTAACAGCAAATAAAAGACTTAGTCTAGTAATCGCCGATTGTCAAGGGGCTTTTTGTCGTTATGTTGGAATCATCGTAATCGACTTGTCAGTATCAGTAGTCAAGTGCAGAAATTGCAATTACCAACTGTCTAAATTATTTTTAAAATGCAGGTTTCCTGCATTTCACACACTAAAGGTCATATTACACCTCCTACTGTTTATGACATTTATGGATTATAAAAATCGTGGTATTGTGTCACAACCTGTCGTTGTTAGTATTATATCCGCTTTGTGTGTTCGCATGTAGCTGCTCAAAACAGCTGTTCGGTTTCAGAACGAGAGGCATAAATTTATGTTCAGGATGAAAATGATACAAATAGCTTATTTTACACATACGGTATTTCGTTTAATGAATTCTTCAAGGACGTTGTTGTCATCTCCTACACCCCTTTTTTTGACGGCTGAACCGTCCAGTGGTTTGATGGATGAACCTGTCTCCATCAAAGTAACGGGCCTTCGGCAGCATGACATGAAGAAAAAGAAAAATAGTTTATTAAAGTGTCACATGTCATATATATCGATACATTGTGACAATAAAAACGATTATAAAGAGCATCCGGTCGTTCGGCCTACGAGACAAATAAAACAACTGCGCTCTAGACATAAATAGGTAAAATATATTTTGCACACAAGTTTCTCGAAAACCATGCTACCTTTTCACATACATACGTACAAGCATACAAGCATATGCTCGCACACATCACCCTAGGAGTTACACAATCTCCTCTGAAACATACGGTAAAGTTTTGCGGCCAGAGGTATTATCATACCCGTATGTTGTAGAATACAAATGTACTGCGATGGTATCTAGGAAACAATTCAGTAACGTAGGACTCGGTCATCAAGGAACTCTTAAAAAGCCTATATGTTCTAAGTTTCTTTTCCATTTGACTGACCACGATCATTCCACAAATCTCTCAACCACTGTTGTTCATCAAGAGATTGGATCCAGTCACAGGACATTTTAACATCAAGTCCAGTCGTGTTATACAGGTCCTGAACTGGGAGCTCTAAACTCGAAAGTAACTTATTGGTAACATTTATCCAAGATCTATTAAACTTCCGAGACCACCTCGAAACAATACTTGATAACCTCAAATCTGGCATTTGATTCAATTTATTCCAAAATCTCAATATTTCTATCATTTGCTTACAGAAAGGACTTGTCCAACCCATCTCTCCCCTGACTGCCAAATTTGGTGTTTTACAACCGACTCCGAGAAAAAAATCTACAAGCCCGGTTTTGAACTGCATTTATACAGCTAAATTCCTTTGTATCCAAGATAGCAGCGCCATATGACAAGATAGGCTGAACTTAGTTATTGTACAAGGTATTATACACATTATAAGCCATACCAACTAGAATCCTAAATTTGCAGAAAATCACACCGAGAGCACGATTAGCCGATTGAGCTATCTCTTTGACTGTATACTTTAAGCCGAGGTTTTCTTGCAACTAAATTCCGAGATACTTGTATGCGGAGTTATAATCCAATACATTACCACCAATATTAAAAATGAAACTTGATCTGGAAACAGAACACGGGCGATAGTGAACGACTTTAGTTTTCTGAATATTTACCAACATACGCCACTTAGAGTACCACTCAAATACGACGTTCAGCATCCTCTGCAGCGACAATTCAGCCGATGCTATCAGGGCTATGCCATCTGCATAAATGAGAAGACTCAACGTAACTCGATCGACGTCGACACCACACCCAAACTTATTAATGTGGCAAGGTCGTTGATGTATGCCGAAAATAACGTCGGAGATAACGTGCAACCCTGGCGAACTCCAGAATTTATACCAAAAACATTTTAAGTACATCATTAAAACGAATCCTTCCAGAAGATTTTCATCATTGACTGCACTGCTTGGAGAAATTTACCATTAATTCCCAGCTGAAGCAATTTATACCATAAGCTTTGTGTGTTCACCTTGTCGAAAGCTTTCATTGCATCAATAAAATAAACAAAGGTAGACTGTTTATTTGAATTTTTTGTTTTAAGAATGGAATATAGACTATAGATGTGTTCTTGCGTACCTCGACCCGTACGGAAACCAGTTTGTTCTTGCACTAAAAGATCGTTCCTTTCCAGCCAACTACAAAGTCTGAAACTGAGTATATCTGGGTAGATCTTACAAGGGACCGACAACAAGGAGATACCTCTATAACCAAAAGGGTCACGTGGGTCCGAGTCCTGCATCTTAATTGGACTAATAAAACTATGACGCCAAATATCGGGTACAGTGTTGAACTTAAAGCAAAAATTAAAATCTGAGAACAGCGAAGAATAGTCAGCCTGCCATTTACCGAGAACAGTTGCTCTATCCGTGGACGTCTCACCATCAATCATTACCTCCCAAGGAATACTGTTGCGTCTATCGCTAGAAATACCTATTTTACCAACTGTCTTCCAAAAAACTACAGGAATCCCGATCTGCATGTTTATCTAACAAACGCTGTTGTTCGTCCAACTGATACATACGCTTAGTCTTTCTCAATTGCCTATCAAACATCTTCCTTTCAGACACAAAATATGCTTAAGACCTTTCCTCTTGATAGTTTTACAATCCAACCACGCCATTTCTGCGATCTTGACCTTATCCCACTCACACTGAAGTCCAGGAGACCAATATGGCTTATGCCTTGACTTACATCTACCTGGATTGTTGTTCCTAGGATTAGCGACAGCAACTAACTCTGTGTACATTAAGTCTAAAAACTCTGAATAACCAGAATTAACATCACGTTGAGCATTAACTTGTTAGTCTTATTTAGCAATCACCTCCTTAATCCGATCACTAGCCTCACTGCCCTGAAGAAATGATACTGGAACTTTACTAGCAACGTAACGTCTACACTCAACACCAGCACAATCACACTCTCCATCAACACCCTCCAAATAATCCTTATTCACAGGTTTACACACAGTACACACATCTCACAGCTCAAGATAGAATGATCAGGAACACACTTCATATTCATGCCATCAATAATTGAGGACATTATAAGAACAATGAAATTCCTAAAATAATTTCAATGTTCGTATGCAGATATCACATAGTCCACAACGGAGGCGCCATTTTTGATAAAGGTGAAGTCCTGTGATCCTTGACGTCCATTTAACATTCACATATTAGAGTCAATTAGAAAATCAGTTAAGAGTCCTCCAAATCCGTACCAAATCCACCCCAGTGCTACAACTGCCAAAGGTTTGACATGGATCCAAGTCCTGGCGTTCTTCTGCAACTGATTTATCTCCAGAACCAACAGTCAAAACCTCTGAATCCCAAGCACAGGAGTCAACGCCAAAGCCTGAAACAGAGATTGAGCGCCCAAGAAGGAAAGAAACGAAACTACAGAAACTAAGGCAGATAGCGCAACTGGCAAACCCCAAACCAAAGACCTCCTCTCCTTTGGGGTCCCCACCGAGGTCCATAACTCCTTTGGCCCCGTGGATATGGAGGTCACTCCATTTCCACCAGACACTAGTCGGAGTACTTCACACGCTTCATCACGGTCACGTGACATGTCACCAGTGGAAGCACCATGAATCCGCACAACGTCATTCGATGGAAGTGCAAAGGACGTAGGCATAATCTTATGCCATCTGCGTTTTGTCTCCAAGAAACCTACTTAGAATGAACTAATACATTTGACATCCGCCGTTACAGTTCTTACCACTCCTTCTCTCCTGGTGTTAGAGTCACATGAGCCATTTCTATTCTGGTCAGGCAGGACATCCATCCTCCACACCAACCTACAAACTGTAGCGGTGCGTTGGGTCTACGCTATGTTCATTCTATCTTCCTCCATCCTCAACTGTCCGTCTGTCAAGTCTTCAGAACTTGTACCATCAACTCCCGAAGCTCTGCATGATCATGAGCGACTTGAACAGTCATGACCCCCTATGGGGGAGTACTTATGCAAACAACAAGGGAAAGGTCTTTGAAGATTTTCTCTCCAATATTGATTTACGCATCTTCAACGGTGGCTCAAAGACTTATCTTATCATTATTTTAAAACAAGCTAGAACAAATAGTAATATATCTGACAACATCATACCGTGCATTACCTGAATACTGCTAAATGACAAACGCCAGGGTCAGACGTACCTTTAAGCCAACTAAACGCAGGTCATGGGGGAAATATGTGTCCAAAATCAACTCCCGCACACCTATGTCGAAAGTCTGGAAATGTGGAACATGATACCAAAGATTAAAGGCAAAGGATCCAAAGCCGGTGTTCACCTTGTCAAAGATGGTGACTCTCTTTAAACAAATAAAGTTGAAATTGCAAACAAATTTGGTGAAACTTTAGAAAACCACTCCTCATCATCAAATTATAACTTTCATTTCCAGAAATATCAGACCCAACAAGAAAAAAAATCAATAATTTTTTAACCCTTGATAATGGCGAGGGTTACAATGAAACGTTTTCTCTCCATGAATTACGTACTGCCCCGGGGTAGTACGTAACGATATTCATCATCATACCTCCCTTATTCAAGCTTGGAAACTCTATTTAATATATTTGTCACAGCAGGGATAATTTATAACAGGGATAGGTCACACCCTTGCTTTCTTTACCATTTGTACTAAGTGTGCCTCGTCATGTTCCATCACACACAGTGACTTGGCTCGCTCCCAGCGCAACTTCGGCTGTGTTTAACAGAACTTCAGCCAGTTCATTCCATCATTCGGAATTTTACAATGAATGAATTATAGTAAGAATTAAGAGCAAGAATTAAATGTGAATGAATGAAAGAAAGCAAAATGAATAAAAGAAAGTAGTACATATGTGAATGAATGAAAGAATATATATGTTTATATTAATAATTAATTCAGATATCTTATTGCATGTGGGGAATGGAAAGGACATTAACAAAATGCTAACTGACACTGTCACACACCCATCAAAAACAGAAAGTGTAAAACTGTCACAAAGCGTTGTAAACACATTTCCAGTTTTGTCAAATGATAAGATCAACAAGAAGAAAAGAGGTAATGGAACTATAACCCGCAAGCATCACAAACATCAATGGAGGATCAGATCAGATCGGCGATATGTCATATTTTCCACACACATAACATACACCCTAACATTTTGTTTTAGATTATGAAACTATAACTACATTTATTACTTGCAAACACGTTTCACCTGATAGTATATTCCCATCATATGATTTAAAGGTGTATGTGAAAGATGTTTTTGAAGTAATATCTAGAAACACTCAAACAACGGCGTGTAACATTTCAATGGCGGATCAGAACAGATCGGCGATATGTCATATTTCTCACACATCTCAAATACACAACATTTTTTAAAGTCATAAACCTATCACTATTACTTGCAAATACCTTTCATCTAAAGGCATGTGTCCCTTCTAAAAATTAAACGAATGTGTGAAAGAAGTTTATATTGGCACAATTTAGTCTGTCTTCGCAGAGAATCGAGAATGGAAGCCAGTGAGCTATAACATATCGACTTGAAACTTTACTACAAATGTACTGTCCTAATACTGTCACTAATACCAATTATTTGACTTAAACTGGAGTGATGATTCTACATGTACGATTTTATTTGTCACAACACTTTACGAATTTAATCCACTGTTGAAAACTGTTGCACACGAGCGAGCCATAAACACATAATTATGAAATTACATACAGGGCTGCCATTTCCAGCACGGTGTGTCACATTATGCATTAATATCATAAATTGAAACTATTGTGACATTTACATAATTACCAAATGGAACCAGTTATGAAATTTAATTGTTACTAAACCATTATTAGATATAGGCACTGGAGTACTTGATTACATTGGACTTTAACATTGCTTTAATATATTAAGCAATTAAACAAACTTGTATACCTGTAATTGTGCATGGCACATGCAGCTAATATACCACCTGAGTGCACAGAATGCAGGAGCAGCGCGACAAAGCTCCCCATTTGGCATTTCTTGTGTCTGGATCGATCAAAGGATTAACCGATAACAGGCTGATTGATGAATTGCTTTTATGCGGATTTGTCAAAAGGTAGTGTTTATATATGCACATTTAGTAATCTATCCTGAATACACTCTGTCGTGTCTGTGTCTGTGTAAAAACAACACCCTTCTTTCAAAGGATTAAGCGCTAATACATTGACTGATTGCTCATTATTGGCTAACTAACTTACTTTTTTAAAAGAATAACGGACACTATGCAATTAGTTGCCAGGTGTGCTATCTTGGGTGACTAACGAGACTATACACCAGTGTGAAAAACTGCGTGCGTGCGTGCGTGCGTGCGTGCGTGCGTGCGTGCGTGCGTGCGAATTAGTATCACACAAACTATAAAATGTCTGCCGGTGGATATTACATTCCTGTTATACATTCGCTATAATTATCAGCAGATCGCTTCTTTTTATTCAGTTTCATAATGCATACAAGTATGACTATAAAGTAATTAGGATTATAAGACCAAATATAAAGACGTACATTGACAAGTGTCTACATCCTGATGAGAGAGCGTTTACAAACCAAGTGAATTTAGCGAGTGAAGAAATTTATCGCTCAGTATTTTCACTTCGACCCCTACCTCGCTTCCGTAGAAGAAGTCGTTATGTTACATGGCGTGTCATGCAAAATCCTTTTGGCCATGATTCAGATACATATTTAACTACAACTAGAAAGTAGTTTTGATTTTCTAACTTGATGAGAACAAACCAGAATCTCACTACTTCAAACGGACGTTAGCCCGCGACTTCAATATTTTCAAAAATTGCGGCGCCCTGTCTGAGGATACATGCTATTTAAGTTTGTTTTAACCGAACTTCAAAATCAAAATAAGTTCTACTGGTAGTAAAATATATATATATTTGATTGGTGGACAATAGGACTTTGCATGACATTGCTTGTAACATAACAATTTCACTCTTGGAATCGAGACCCGTGAAGGCCCCGGGGTAGAATAAGCCTTCAGCAACCCATGCTTGCCATAAAAGGTGACTGTGCTTGTCGTAAGAGGCGACTAACGGGATCGGGTGATCAGACTCGTTGACTTGGTTGACATATGTCATCGGTTCCCAATTGCGCAGATCGATGCTCATGTTGTTGATCACTGGATTGTCTGATCCAGACTCGATTACGTACAGACCGCCGCCATATAGCTGGAATAATGCTGAGTGCGGTTTAAAACTAAACTCAGTCACTCACTCTTGGAATCGAAGCGGGATTCAATATAATATTGTAAAAAAATATTGTCACTTCGACCACAACCTCGCTTCCCAGGAAGAAAGCGTTATATTCATGCAAAATCCTTTTGGTCAGCAATGTGTAATAAGCAGTCTTAACTTTATAAACTCAAAGAAGCTTGGATTCCATTCTCTATCCTGGAAGCGTGGTAGGGGGTGAACTATCCGATTTAGTATATACCACAGGCTTCCACAACGCTCGCTTCGAACACACAAACAACAGACTTAGCACAAACTACGGAGTCTGGTGGAAATCCGTGCATAGTGACAATAGTGACACCATCCCCCGACGCCAAGGAGCAATTGACGGCAACACAACAATTCGTTATGTCTTTGTTGACGTTGTGAAGTCAGCAAAATGACGAGCTTCCTATACAGTTTCCATACAACTAACTGAAAATCGTTCCTCCTATGACGTCACTGCAGGCTCTAGCAACAGAGTTACGTAACCTGTCTGTGGTTTCGTTTGCGGGCCAGAGTGAGGCCAACGGCTTTTCAGCAACTTTTAATAGCTCGGTATGAATTAACCAGTTGAGTTTGGTGTTCTAACCACAAGTCTTCCATATGTAATGGTTAAAAGAGAACAAAAATAGAGTTTATTCGTCCTTTAACAAAATCCAAATATGGGCCGATGAAAATGGTTTTAAGTTTTCAAAACAAAACAAACTCTACTCACGTTTGTCGTAAATACAAACCGCACACGGATCCAGACCTATCTTTAGATGGTACGCCTATCAAGATTGTAGATGAGGCTAAGTTCCTGGGAATCATATTCGACCGTCATTTCACATTCTTACCTCACATTAAATATTTGAAAACAAGGTGCTTCAAAACCCTTGACTTACTGAACTTCGTTTAAGATACAGAATGAGGAGGGGATCAGACTACCCTCCTTCACCTGTACAGATCATTGGTTTGCTCTAAACTGGATTGCGGCTTCATTGTCTATAGTGGAGCCTGCAAGAGCAGTCCTAGAAGAATTAGATTCTATCCACCACCAAGGCCTTAGGCTCGGTCTTGGGGCCTTGAGGACCTCTCTGTAGACAGTATATATGCTGAGGCTAACGAATCCTCCCTTCAGCAACGCCGCATTAAACTTGCACTGCAGTATATCATTAAATCGCGTCCAAATGAGTCCAATCCAGCATACGGTTGTGTTGACAACCATCGGTATGAAAGCCTCTTCCCTAAAGTGTTAAACCTGGTTCCACCCCTTGGAATCAGTGTCCAAACACGCATATCTGCAGCTGGAATTGATCTCGATATCATAGCACTCTACCAGTTTCTGTCTTCACCACTCTGGCAGATGATGAAGCTACAGATCGATCCTATCTTCACAACTCAAAAAGTTAGAAACAAACCGTTTGGTGTTCCAACGGGAATACAATCAGCTACGTTCCAAGTATAACAAACATTTTCACAAACGGATCTAAGGATGATGGGAAAGTTGCCAGTGCTACCGTCACTGAATTTAAGATTGTCTCCGCTAGAATCCCAGAGAACAGTTCCATCTTCGCGGCTCAGGCTAAAGTTACAGTTTTGACCTATATCAAACACCAAAACCACTCGAAAAAGGTCATCGTTTTTACAGATTTGTTACTGTGCCTTCAAGCACTTCAAAATGTTACCTCAAGTCACCCTATCGTCTTAAACATTTTAGAACTGTACAACGACCTTTCTACTGGCTAATGTGACATCGTCCTCTGCTGGTTCCCAGGTCACGTTGGCATAGCAGGTAACACAAAGGCCGATGCTACAGCTAAAGCAACTCTTGACATGTCCTTGACATCTCCACTACTGATCCCATACGGTGACTTCAAACCCACTATAAAAGGTATACTCGTGACCTATGCAAGAAAGGTGGGTCACTCCGGTAGGAAGAAATAAACTTCATGAACTGAGGCTAACAATTGGTTATACCTACTTGTGTTGTCAGTCAAAACGTAATGAAGTAGTTTTACGACGGTGTCGTATTGACCACAGCCGTTTTACTCATGGCTATCTGATGAAAACGGATGGACTGTGAGGACTTTTCGACTGTAAGGAACTTATGATGCGAGCAATCTGAAAGATCGGTTTTCCCGTGTGGGTGGGCATCCGATTGTAAATTAGTAAATTACCTGAGCGAAGTTGACCTGAACCATAAACTGTAGTTTTGGAGAATAATGAATTTCTTGCTTTTGTAGTTGGTGCTACGACATTTTCTGTTTTTAAAAAGTAGTGAAATGAAAATATATGTTTTTTGAACCAAAACTCTTTTGGACTATGGCCTTTGAGTGAGTGAGTTTAGTTTTAAGCCGCACTCAGCAATATTCCAATTATATGGTGGCAGTCTGTAAATAATCGAGTCTGGACCAGATACTTCAGTGATAAACAGCATGAGCATCGATCTGCGCTAATGGGAATCGATGACATGTTGTAACGAAGTCTGACCACTTGATTCCGTTTGTCGCCTGTTACGATAAGCATAGGCGCCTGTTATGGCCAGCATGGGTTGTTGAAGGCCTATTCTACCCCGAACCTTCACGGGTCGGACCATGGACTTAGAATCTCGTCACTATATGGCTGGAAAAATGCCGATGTGACGTAAAGCCCAAATCAGTTCAACTAGTCTGTAATCAGACCACTCTCCTGTAGACACCATGTGTGTTGCATACTACTTTACACGCCTCAGATTATGAGATAAGAGATCCAGTAGTCTTATGTGACTAGTAAAACCATTAAGGATTATTCAAAATTAAGTGCATTTGAAGGATTCTTCTCACATGTAATTGTAAGTGGACACGCCTCAGTGTAATGTCAATATATTCATCTGATGTACAGTGTAAGACGTGTGTACGATGCCATCACAGTTGAATTTAAAACTGAAATGTTTATCACTCTTGACGGATGTATATTACGGGGACGAGGTAAAAGAAGCACAAAGAAGAAAAACGTTACTCTTGACGCACGAAATTTGAATTACTCATCATTTGTGACAAAGTTCAAGTTGTAAATAACTGAAAGAAAGTAGTTGCTATGGACACAGATGTTGTCTTCCATTGAGGACAAATGTTTTCTCATCAGTTGTTGAGTCCGTGTTGTTTCACAACCTGCATTGGGTGTCACTTTCGTGATGTGCTTGTTAGAGCGTCCGCTCGAAGAGCGAAAGGTGGCGGGTTCGATCGTCGGTCGCGGGTTCGATTACCGGTTGCGGGTTCGATCGTACCAGAAGATTTCTTGGTCCCTGTCTGCCGGTCGGCATAAATGGGTACAGTAAGCTTAAGGACTGTTCGGATAAGAATCAGTATAATGTGTCTGAGTGGGCTTTTCATGCTGAACTGCAGCATGGTATCTCATTAATCTGGTATGATAAAACCAGCTTAGGTCTGGGCTAGTACAAGCAGTCACACGAACCACAGGCAAACTATAGTGCAAGTAGATTTGCGCAACAAAGAGAAAATGACCAGTCTTTCTATATGCGAGCTATGGTTGGAATAATATTTTTAAATATGAAAATAAAATACCGCCACCATTTTCCTCACAGGGTTGTTCTCTCTTATTTCCAATCTCATGTTGAATAATTACTCAGGTAATACATATTTAATTCAACATTTTAAGGCCCACACGCGGCATATCAAATCGTTCTTCGCCTCAGTTACCTCTTCCAGAATCCGGTTCAAAGCAGCGAAGGAACAGTGGAGATGGACCTAAATGTGTCCGTTGAATCATATGTCCGCCACATGGTTGGTTGGTTTTACAGATTTAGTGCGACATGAGCCAATAAGAGGACTATTTGCGTCCGACACACTGACAAAAAGTGCAGGTAATTTCATTGCAAGAGGAATGCCCTATGACGGTTTCTAAATCATCGAACGGTAAGACAACCTCTACAGGCAGTCAGCAGCGTGCATCCCCCAGCATATGAGTCTATCCCAGCTCCTGAAACATCAGCTACAGGAACATCATCAACTGAAGTGTTAAAACTGCAAAAGAAGAAATAAAAACTAAGGGAAAATCACAGATCGCCACGAATGAAATATCAGTAAGCCTGATGTCGGCTCTGTCAAACACAACAGCTTAGTGCATGTGGAAGACTTCCAATTTAGCACACAAAAAGTTCAATTTACCTTAGAGTACAGATGACCGCAACACGTTTAAATTTATATATGAGTATCAAATTTTAGGGTGTTGGCATAGTTTTTTGTATATTGGTAGTATATTTCCGAAATAGAATCTAACGTTAGCGCACACGTCACGTTCAATGTACATGTACACTGTACCAAGGTGATGCTGGTAACGTGCGTTGACAGCACCTCAACATGGCGTCGGGTAAGGTCGCCTGGCGATTATTTCCCTCGAATAAGCAGTCTTCCAAGTGTATACAATCCAAATTATTGAGCACAATGGTGAACCTTGATGGTGAAATTATGTTTATATTAACTTACAAAACATGCTTCATGCACGGTAGTCTAATCTTGGCTGTGCACATAAACAAGTAAATGATCTACTCGATTCATGAAAACATGTTTGTGATAAGCAGACTCTGAAAACTCAATGTCTGGTTTATTGACACCTATATGTCTGCCTGCCTTTCTGTCTGCCAATGGCAATACGCAATGCACAACTTCAGTTACTGATCATTTGCAATTCGAAATGACACCCATCGGGCCTATAAGCCGGTGTCCTCCCGTCTAGCCCAAAATCCGATTTCCCCTATTCCCACTTATTCCCAAGCCAAAAGAAGCAGTGTTGTCTCAAGGGATTAACGCTCAGAGTTATAGCCTGTTTCCCCAATACCTTGAGTGAATGTTCACTCTTTGTCACCCACTATCTTGAATAAAGAGTCGGACAACTTCGACCGCTGATGCCTTGGGTGAGCCTTCACTCACTATCTTTAGTGTACACTCAGTGTCCAGTTCATAGTATAAAAACTCAGACAACTTAGACTGCTTCAGTGAAATGGTACACGCACAGGTACAAGTTGAATATATTAATAACCATAAAGGTGGACAATTTCTAGTCTACAGTCGCCTTCAGTTCACCTTCAGAACAGGCATAAGGACACAGTGTATTGGCGCTGTAGACATCATCCCATGGGTTGTCGAGCGACAGCTACGACACAGAACGCTACCTTAGTTGAGTCAGACCAGAACCACAACCACCAGAGTGACCGCCATTCTACTGAAGTTACCAAAATCGTGAACAGGGTGAAGAAAGGAAGCAGGGAAGAATGACCCCTGTTCCAGCAATTTACGAAGAAGAGCTTGCAGGTGAGTGTTTTCATTTCATTCCTGAAAATATTATGAAACAGTCATGTTTTAGACAGTCCATTAGAACCTGTTATATAATATTGAATTTGAACTTTTTTGTCTTACCACAAGTGCCATTAGAGAAACCAGAAGATGTATGGGTTCAGGCTTTGGAAGACCGACCATCAGAAGTAACCGACGTAGATAGGTTTGCGGACTATGTTACTGAGAAGTGGGTTTGGAAACAAGGTCGAAAGACGTGGAATCACTTTGACACCCAGGGTGCCCGTACAATAAAACATCTTGAAGGGTGGCACCATAAGCTCAACAACGCCATCAGGACTTCCCATACTAACCTGTACAAGTTTATCAATGTCATCAAAACCATGCACGTCCAGAATGAAATTTCAGTAATCCAGTTCTAGACCACAGGTAGACTGAAGTACAAGAAGAAGTATCGAGATCTGCAGATTCAACTCCAGACTCAGAAGACCAGATTCCAATGTGGCGAAACTGATGTCATGTTTGCTGATGCTGCTTCCTACGTAATAAATGTTGACTTATAAATTATATGGTGTATGTTCAGGTGATACATTGAAACAGACTATATTAATCTGTATAGAAGTTTGTATTTATTTTGTACGATTAATCCCTGAACCCAAACGTTATAACCATTCCCACATAGCCCAACGTGTTTGTTTGTACAGCAGAGTAGTTCCAGCCAGTTTGGGGCTAGGCGGCCATGAACCTATAAGCCATAAACAAAGAGCCGGCTAAGGCAAATGAACCAGTAGGCAATGACGAGGTGTCGTTGCACGAGTGCACACCCACCGGCCCTGACTAGGTTCGGTGTCGCGGCTGCTTCGTTTCGAGGGAGGTAAACACAAGAACAAAATAATGCACTTTTGATTTGCGATTATACGCGTATAATTTTGTTTATTGGGTTTTTTTCACCATCACCAGTGCATTTTATATATCAGGAGCAAGTGATAACTGTGTTTTAATAATGTAAAAAGAGTATTTACGATAAAATAACCGAAAAATTGCATACATTTGGTTACGTCTGCAGCAAGAACTGCAGAAACACGTCTGTTCATTGACAAAACAAGGCGTTGGATTTGCCTTTGCGGCAACATCAAGTTCAACAAGATATTGAACTAGTGGTCGTCAGTCGTATTCTACGACCTAAAATGACGCATACATGTTCAACTGGATTAACATCAGGGCTTCTTGCAGGCCGTGGTATTGTTGTAATGACCTCCTGACGAACATAATCACGAGTCAGGGCAGATCTGTGCGGTCTCGCATTATCATCCATGAAACCGGCCTTGTACAGAGAAGGTGGTCATCAAAATTGGAACAACGACCTGTTGCAAGATGTCTCTTTGATACTTAACGCCACTGAGGTTGCCCCTTACAGTCACCAGAAGCAGTTTACAATCGTAGGAGATGCATCCCCATACAATCAATGGTCCGCCGCCAAATGGGACTTGTTCCATAAAGTTCCTCTGTGTGTAAGCAGTGCCTCTCCGTTGCCAAATACGGGTTCTGCTATATGTAATGAACAGTGAAAACCTACTCTCATTTGGCCAATGGACCTTTCTCCATGATGCCAACTTCCAGTTCATGTGGTCCCTACACCAGCACAGACGATGAGCAGCTGTCAGCAGAGGACGTTTAACATGCTTCTGGATGCCTACTGCTTTCAAGAGATTCCGGACGGTTCTGTCTGAAATTAGTCGATTGGACAGCATTGCCGTTTTAAGACGCAAAGGATTACGCCGGACATGCCTCAGGAGGACCCTGTCTTCCCTGCCAGATGTGCATTGAGGTCTGCCATAACGTCTTCTGTCCTTCAGATCATTTGTTTGATGGGTGACTATTATGAGCACCAATATGGCGTAGTGACGTTCCAGCGTTTCTCATGCCGATTATCTGCCATCTCTTTGTGAACGGCAATTGTGGAGGGCCAACTTGCTTCCCTTATGTGTCAAAAAATGTTGTGCCCCTTGAGTTCGGTACTCGACTGATTCAGTTTGGAAAGTCCATTTTATATAGTTCTGGGTGCATGAATTTCACGTGTATGTTTTATACATGTTCCTTGCATGCGTTTTTGGGCGATGCGGCAGATGGTGGAGATGGAAACGTATGTATTTTATCATACAACAACTTCATTAACAAAATAGAAGTCATTCCAGCCTACACAAAATTCTGGTGTTGCAATACTTCTTTTTTCAGATGTATACTACAAATAACGCCTGGACATGCAGAGAATATTTTCATGATCAAGTTCCCACCTACATATACATGTTTTGTGTGAAATACAGCAACATCTTTATCACGCCCTACAATGATTCATGTTCACACATGCTTACGTGTCAGAGATACCCCATGCCCAGACAATCATGACCACTGATCAATAATACTTCAATCTTAAAATAGTTTTGTAGGTGTATATCTGGATACAGCTGCTGTCTGTTTGCCTCACTTGTTTCACTCCCATTCTATCGCCTTGGTGGTTGCTGGGTAACCAAGAGCTCGCCAACACCCCGTTGTGGACTCGGGGGCATATTTGGTCCACCAACTCGTTTGCCGAGGGTTGCGGCCTTAAGTCGGTGGCGGACGAGAGTCTGGAGGTTGAGGACACTGGGAGCCTGTAACCGCGTTCCCCTTGCTCAACACACCCTTCCTTCACCTAGACGGGGTTTGAATGGACCCGGCTCAACCAATCTAAGCCCTAAGTGTTAGATTATGTAATGTTTAAAAAAGATAAAATTATGTCCTTTTAAGTCTTGGCGAATTTTTGGACCTTGGTAATTTCAAATATACACTTTCATATTTGTGCCTGGAGTCATATGTTCAGAAGGCGGTGGCTCATGGGCCAATCTGGTGGAATGATTAAACGTTTAATTGTTGTGCTCGAGTATATCATCTGCGTATCCTTGGCTCTGCAAGCTGGAGATCCGCTTGTTTTTAGCATTGACAACAAACTGCTAAAACAAAATCTAAAGCTAAGTCTGATGCTTCAAAACAACAAAGTGGCAGAGCCCCAAAAGGGTCACAAAATAGAATTCAGTTGTTCAACAAATATGGATCTCTTGAAGATATGGATGTATCTGAAAACGTCCATTCTAGGGCACATAGCGTGTCGCCCTCCAAAAGAGTGCGGGGTAGATCCCCAATAAATCCCCCCAATAATATTGTACAGTGAAACTGCAGAGGACTGAGGACTAATTTAAATGATTTACAGCTATTAGTACAAGATTTTACACATTCATCGATCTGTTTGCAGGAGACCTATTTAAAACAGACAGATACCTTTGACCTTCGTCATTACAAAGCATATCATTGCTTTTCACCTCTAGATGATAAGGCCACGGAAGGATCGTCCATTCTAGGCAAAGAGAACATTATCCATAGCCCTGTTTTACTTACTACTAATCTACATGCCGTTGCAGTGCGACTAACGTTGCACGTTGTGTTTTCATTACGCTTTCTCTATATCTCTCCGTCTTTGACGTTTCACAAAACCGAACTTCAAGCTCTTTATGACCAACTCCCGAAGCCCTGTGTTATAATGTTAGATCTGAATGGGCACAACCCACTCTGGGGAAGTGTAACTCCAAACGCTAAAAGTAAATTCATGGAGGAATTTTGTCCTGATAATGATTTATGCATTTATAATGATGGTTCCAACACATATTTACACCCTGGTACAGGACCCTATTCTGCTCTCGACTTGTCACTGAAGTCACAAATTCAGAACTAATAAATGAATTCAGATGGTCAGTCCACGATGACCTCTGTGGAAGAGACCATTTTCCTACTATACTAAAACCTGTAACTCCATCTGATGTTCCTCCATCATCAACGGAGCTTTATATGAAACACTGTGTGCTGCAAAACTTAAACCTAAACGTTTTATTGACGTTCCTGATTGAATCCTCTGTAGTTCCACATATCCAGAAAAGATGATGGTTCAGTGATGAATGCAAACAAGCCAGGAAGGCAAGAAAAAAAGCAGAACATTATTTCCGTCGCTATCCTATGGTGCATAATTTAAATAAATGTACATTTTTAAATGCTAAAACTAGGCGTACCTTTAAACAGAACAAACGCCAATCTTGGCAAAATTATGTATCCAAAATATATTCTCATGGTCCAGAAAATTAATGGTAAAGGTACTAAATCTAGTGTCCATCATCTTAAACATGGAGATCAATTACTTACGGATAAATCAGATATTGTAAATAAACTGGGTGCAACTCACGCTAAACACTCTTCCTCTGTTAATTATGTACCTATATTCCAGCAGTATCAAAAAGAACAAGAAAAGAAAACTATTAATTTCAATTCAGATAATGGGGAAGATGATAATGAAACATTTTCTTTTCATGAACTCCATACTGCTCTTGACCAAGCTCATGACACTGCTACAGGAGCTGATAACATACATTGTCAATTCCTGAAGCACTTACCAGAATTCTGTTTAGAGACGCTAACATGTATTTTTAATGATATTTGAGCTACAGGGAAATTTCCTTCTTCATGACGTGACGCTATATATATCCATCCAATTGGCGTCCGATTTCTTTAATTAGCCGTGTTTGCAAGACCATGGAACGCATGATAATAACCTCATAACAGATATAGTGTTGTTTCCGTAAAAACGGAAGTACTGTCGACCACCTAGTGCGACTCGAATCATTTGATAAAAACGCACTAATTAATAAACAACACGCTGTGGCTATCTTTTTTTGATCTAGAAAAAGCATATGACACAACCTGGAAATATGGTATTTTAAGAGATTTACATGACTTCGGCTTGCGAGGTCGTTTGCCTGAATTTATAGCCAACTTATTAAATGACAGTCAATTCCAGGTCCGAAAGGGTTCTACCCAGTCTGATCATTACAATCAGGGCAGTACACAAGGCAGTATTTTGTTTGTAACACTTTTTAACATCAAGATCAACAGGTTATCAAATGTTTTAAACGATTTAGTGGCAGCCCACTCAAAGTGGTCAAGGAGGCCAAGTTCTTGGGACTTATTTTAGATTCACATTTGACCTTTTTGCCGCATATTAAATCCCTTAAAGCAAAATTCCTGAAGGCACTCGATTTATTAAAGGTTGTTTCTAATTCAAAATCACCGTTGCGATCTAAACTTGATTACGGCTCTAGCGTATATGGAGGAGCTTGCCAGAGAAACCTAAAACTACTTGATTCTATCCACCACCAAGGCCTAAGACTCTTCTCTCCTATCGACAGTCTTTACATCGAAGCTGATGAGCCTTCTCTCAACCAACGTTGTAAAAAAACTATCTTTACAATACATTACAAAATTAGCTTCGAATGAGTCTAATT
Organism: Haliotis asinina; assembly: GCF_037392515.1. Classification (NCBI taxonomy): domain Eukaryota; kingdom Metazoa; phylum Mollusca; class Gastropoda; order Lepetellida; family Haliotidae; genus Haliotis; species Haliotis asinina. Next base: position 20,256,594 of record NC_090287.1, read on the forward strand.
TGAGGATTGGTATAACAAAATGTCTTCCCTTGTTCCGCCTCTTGAGCTCAGAATTAAGCCATTTCTTTCTACTTCCGGCACTGAGCTGGAAAATATAGCTCCTTCAGAACTTCTTTTTTCTCCTCATTATTTACAGATGGGTCCAAGGATTTGGGAGCAGTGGCTTGTGCTACTGTCATTGGATCCAGAACAATATCTTCTAGATTACCAGATCACAGCTTTATTTTTACAGCTGAAGCTAACGCCATATTAACGGCTCTTAAATATGTTCAAAGACACCCTAAACATAAAACGTATATAATTTATTCAGATTCTCCTTTTTGCCTTCAGTGTATAAAACATACTTCTTGCAAACATCCACTTTTAATTGAAATAATTGAATTGCATAATTATCTTGCTACTGGCCAGTATGACATCGTCTTTTGTTGGTTATCAAGTCACGTAGGCCTTTCTGGTAACACGATGGCCTTGGCAGCAGCACTCAACGAATCTGTGACACCACTACGTATTCCATACTCAGATTACAAATCCACAGATGGGTATAAATAAATCACAAGCAATAAAACCCTATGTCGGTTATACCTACTTGGGTTGTCAGTCCAGATTTGAAGAAGTCATCATGCCACATGGTCGTATTGGCCACACAAAGTATACACGTAAATACCTATTGAAAGGTGAGGATCCTTCTTTCTGCATCCCGTGTGATGAAAGAATTACAGTCAAGCATGATTTGCTCGGCTGTGCTGAATATTCCACCACAAGGGATAAGTATTTTAAATCACGAACTATGAGGGATATTTTTAGTAAGGTAAATTCTTATTTAATTATTGCATTTTTAAAAGAATTAGATTCGTTAAGTGACTTGTAAGTAGATATATATTTTATGATTGGAGGTTTGAATCAGTAACTAAGATTGTTAGTGGCTATATCCTCGAGAGGGGTGAAAGTACTGTAAAATTATTGTCCTCCTGAGAGGATACGTAAGTCCCAAACATTTGAAGTAAATTTAAACTTACCAGGATTTTTAGATGTAGTATTCCTGTATTTTAATTGTGGCTAGCATTTCGTACAATCGCCAACAACTGAAGGGATGGTGTAAATCCAACTAGGGTCCATGTAGGTAGCAAAGATACTGTAAGTCCCCATGGTCCCTAGTCTGGTGATGTAGCTTCTGTTGGTGGCGATATCGATCTATACCCTGTTTTTATATTGTATTGTCTAAATAGTGGTATTAGTTTTTTAACGTTGCACACTAGTTTTATTTCAAATTGTGATATTCTAGTTGTTTTCTGTTTTTTTTATAACATACGTGTGGCCCTTATTCATTGCTAACTGATCACGTCATGATATGGCTGCAATATTGCCGTGGTGACGTTAAATATTAACTCACTCACTATCGCCTTGGCCGATCAGTGACCTAGGACGTTTGATTCTAATTTCAGTAGTGTTACGGTTAATAATTTGTCGTGACAAAAGGTATAAGATATCTCCTCTGAACCAGCAAAATACAACACAGACAAGTCTAAAATTTTAAATAGTATATTGAACAACAACCGTGAGCAAGTTACAATGATTCACAATAGCGGTTTCTTGTACAATGCAACTGAGTCAGATCTAAAGTAATGGGTCACAAATATAATATAAACCCACCAAAGTTTTGGTTTTCAGTGAAACAGTTATATTAAATGTTATGCAGCAAGCAGTTTTGAATGTAGGTCGACCGTTGACGAAGAGCCAGACAGATGTAGGTAGGCCGAATGATGACACAACTCCAGTATAACTCCGAGTGTAAGTCTGTGTGCATGTCAACACAACAACCAGCCTTCATATAAACTGTCACGGATTCTTGAACATTCGAGCACTGTGCGATCACATCACCATTAACTTAGAACCTTCTCGTTCGGCCTCGTGTTTACCAGTAACCCAAAACACATACTCATAAAGAGAAGAGCACCTAAAGAGGGGCAATTCTAAGCGCTACCGTAAAAGTTGTGCCGAAACAATACTATTACCATGATACGAATAATAATCACTCAAAACTCTAAACTCTAAACACTGTGACCCAACAATAATTATCACTTAATCAATAACAATGCAAATTTTAGAAAACACACTCTCGTAACAGAAGAGAAAAATTAATGCATTCAGGGTATAAGATAAGAGATCCAGTAGTCTGTGTGACTAGTAAGACCATGCAATCGTTCAGCTTTATGTGTATTTGAATGTCTCTTCTCCCACTTAATTGTAAGTGGACATGCCTCAAAGTAATGTCAATATATTCATCTGAATATTGTTCACACTACGAAGATCTAATGTTGATCACTCAAGACGGATGTATGTTACGGGAAGAGGTTAAAAGTAGCACAAAGAAGAAAACATTACTCTTGAAGCAGGAAATTTGAATTATTCATCCTTTGTGGAGTTGTAAATAACAAAAAGAAAGGAGCTGCTATGGATACAGACGCAGTCCCCCATTAGCGACGTCTTCGGATAGTTATGGTGTCAATGCATTTTCCGTGTCTAGACTGTTGTTTCACGGGCTGCAGCCGTTTCAGTGGGGTCGCCTTCGTAGAGTAGCGACCGACTGGAGAGACGAAGGTCCGGGTTCCATCCCCAGACGCGTCATACCAAAAGACGTGAAATAAGGCACTTGTTGGTCCCTGCATGGTACTCAGCATTAATGGGTACAAATAGCCCGGGTCAGATAGGAGTCTATATAAAGTGTCTGAGTGGGTGGGGGTCCATAACTGCGGCATGGTACCTCAGTGATCAAGCACTGATAAACCCTCATTGAAAGTCGACATTGTTGTTGTCATTAAATTTAAATTACCACATATAGATTTCTGTAAATTTGTGGGTGCACAAATTGAGATGTGAACCCCTGAGCATTCGCTGTTTGAAGAATTGGTTCGGTGTTATGTCACGATAAAGGGAATACGCGTGAGTGAGTATTGTTTTACGCCGCTTTTAGCAATATTTCAGCAATATCAGCGGTGGACATCAGAAATTAGTTTCACACAGTGTACCCATCATGGGGCATCGGTCCTTCAGAGAGAGGACCGCGCGCTGTACCCATTAGGCTACTCTACCACACCAAATACGCGTGAGAGTGTTCCGATCTTGTAAACATGCTCTATCAATTACATTTCAGTTACTGTGCACTATTGACATAGACAGTTGATATCACGGATTTAAAGGAGTAATGAACCGTGTTTTCATTGACTGTGTTAGTTGAGGTATGAAATTGGTTACATTAATATTAGTAATAGTACCAGGCGGATACATTTACATTATAAATAGTGACAATTGATATAAATCCTGTATGTTATACAACACCATGGTGATAATAAATATAACATAATTATACATGTATCTTTTTCAGGATGCGCACTGGGTTCCATTCAGACAATATTAACACCCCTTTTGTGTTACTCACGGAAGTATTGTTTATCATGCACACATGTTTCAATATTATCTTTATAATACATAACATGAAATATGAGAGTTAGTTAGGTTTAACGGCGGTTTGAATTGGGTTATATCATAGGGCGTGAGTCTGACATAGGAAGGCAGAAAAAGTGAAGCTGGACAGAGCTGCTTACCATAGTAACACCAACACCATACAACGTTTAATCAATTTATCAATTCGTTGTATTATAGTTTTGCGAGAAACGTTCAATCGATTTGCTGTATGCATTATTTTTTTATTATTTTTTATATTTTAATTGTTTTGGAAAGGCATTTTAGCAGCTGGACGAACTTGAATACATGACATGTTTTATGGATACTTCGTTTTCAGGCCCCCCTAAGTAATTGAAGGAATTACAGCAAATTTGAAGGAATTGCATCTCAAATGTAAACAAACGCAGCCCACTCGCGAAACAATTGCAGCCATATCGGCAATTTAGCGGTAATAACTGAAACACATCGGCCATTTCGGAAGCAATGTCGGTAATACTTGAAACACACTCGGTCGTCTTCGGAGATTTTTCGGCTCACATCCGTCATTTGTCGGTCGCGAACGGAAACTCACGCAGCAAAACATGGCGTCGTTCGAAGAAGCACCCGTCTCCGTGAGTTTTGTTTACTTCCTACTATTACATTTTTATACTTATCCATCTTTGTCCACCCTTGTTGAATGCGTTTAGGTATGAGGTGTTGTTGGAGCTATAGCTTATTTTTCTAGGAAAAGACTGTCACTGCAGAAGAGTGTCACAAATCATGCCCCTGGAGGTTCAGACGTAAAGAGCTGTAGTTCCTTCAATTACTTAGGGGGGGTGCAGGTTTTAATCCTTATACAGCTATGGTTCTCCACACTCGCACATATTATGCGACCGGTCCTAATCGTAATGAGTTCTCGAAATCGGCAGTAGTATGATCGCACGAGTCTCAGTGCACTCGTAGGTCTGTCGCACGTACTGGTAATGCGTTCACCATGCGGTTCTAGCCGAGAGCCGCGATGCGGTCCTATACAGTCAAGACATGACCCTGCATCGCGGCCGAGAATACCACCTTCATAAATCCTATTCAGTTTCTAGCTGCCGATTACCCCTCGTATTTTCTTGATATTTTTTAAATATACTTCCCGTGGGTCTTTGACCGAAAAGTCGATACCGATCTACTCCCAGATAATTTCCCTACACATACACGTAACTGTCATGTTTTTATGATCATACGTTTATATATTAATGGGCATGTTACCCGTAAACTTCGTGTTTCAACGATAGCGAGCTGACACGTTGACATGCTATGTGCATGCGCCAAATTTCTATAGTCTGTATCGGAAGATGTTCTGCATTAGTGGTACGCAAAACTCACTCTCGTCTCCTGTTTCGCGCCCTCGTACATCAGTTACAATCACTCTTACTCTTATCTGTTTTTGTGTCATGATTTATAGCTTTTCTTTGCAGAGAGAATTTCATTCACATCCAAACGAAAAAGACGTTTAGGTGGGATCAAGAACATTTATTTTTGTACAATATACTGCTCAGGACACTTAAGGAAGCCGATCTTGTCGTTTTCACTGATTTTTCACTTAGACACATGTCCAAGAATTTCAAGCATTCTCCAAATTTACATTCTTGTATTGTTAACAAAATCCAAGCAGGCCTAAGTGTAAGATAAGAATGTTATTACTAGTATTAGTTTTTACACTTATAAAAGAAAGGATGAATAATATTTTGCCGGATAATATGAATGTTTGAACTTAATCTGTGAGTGAATTTGATCGAGTTTGTGCAGACGTATTGCTTGTGGCAAGGTAATTTAAATTCAGACGTCATTACGTTTTTCTTTTAATCATAAAAAATGAGGGTGTTCTATTATGCATTTTGTTTAGTACCGGAATAATTTTCTATCCATTTTATAAGGTTGTGCACCCGTAAAGATCCGGGATAGATTCGATTTTCAGCATCACATGTCTGTCGCAAGAGGCGACTAACGGAATCGGATGGTCAGGCTCGCTGACTTTGTCCACACAATCATCGTATTCCATTAGCGATGTTCACGCTGTTGATCTCTGGATTGTCTGGTCCAAGCCCGATTATTTACAGACCGGCGCCATATGGCTTGAATATTGCTGAGTGCAGCTTAAAACTAAACTCACTCACTCAATTATACTTGGTTGTTCCTCAATGATTTTACATGTGTAGGTTGAAATAAAATATGAATGATATTTTCAGTTTCAGCTTTGCAGAAAGAATACAGAGAAACTACAATTTTAAATTTGAACGACTATCTGTTGTCAGCATCCTAATTTCTGTGAATAATACGGTGTTGTAATCATCTTAGCTTTGTCTTCTTCGTTGCTATTACTTACTGACGTTGTCAAATTATCTTTCGATATTTATGTATCAGTATCATTTTGCCATTTTGAGTAACTAATTTTTGTCTATTTTCCCCCATTAAACAAGATCCTCTAAGCAACAGCATAAATTAACCTGCATCCTCCCCCTGTAGTATGAAGTTCTGAGGTTACATGTTTATGGATTTAATGCTTCCCCCAATATACAATCAAATGATACAGATTCAGTTTCCACAGCATGGGATTTTTTATGGATTTGATAATGTTTTCCGAGAAAAATACTTGAAAGGAGATATTAGTACAACAGATTGGTACAATGTTTCACTGTAGGAAAGTTATTAGTATTTCTTATTAACAGACATATTCATGAGAAACTCTCCTGGTTATGAAATTTATATTACATACATGTTATATGACGCATATATATATTATTATGGACAAAGGCGTTTAATGACTCTAGGTGTGCGTTCGTTACAAACTTATAACGATATAATCGTTTTTTGTTTTTTTTCTGTTTTTGTTTGTTTGGGTTTTTTTGGGGTTTTTTTTTTGGGTTTTTTTGGGGGGAGTGTATAATATACACGGCGTAATCACTTTCAATTGCCAAAGACATGATATTAAGCTGGTTATGAAACTTTACTCCTGCAAAAACTGTACCAAAAATTAAAAAGCAAAAAGAAAAGAAAAGAAAAAAAACGACCCAACAACACAAAACCGCGTAATTTACGTTTAGACATTGAAACACATGGTAAATTATTCCGTTGTTTATCTGCCAGGACATTCAAATGGTGAGTGATTGATAACTACACTGGCAATATTTCAGCCATATGGTGACTAAAACAATTCATTTATTAAACCCGTGGAAGCGATTTGAAGTTGTCAAACAAAAATCAAGCTTCAGGTAATCTCAGATTTGTTCTTTTATGTGTAAGAAGTGAGGGCCGGTGGGATATGTCATCTTCTAATGAGTGAGTTAATATTTAACGTCACATCGGCAATATTGCAGCCATATCGTGACGAGAACATACGTGATATAAAAACGAAATATATATGCATATTATGAAGAACCTGTCGACCAAAGGACAGTAAAACCACTAGACTATCACAGTTAGTATTTAAAACTAGCGCGTCTTCTAAGCGTCTTGTACTGACACATAAAAACAGATAAAGTTATATTATAGAAAGGACAGAAATATAACTAGATTATCACTGATCACACGCAAACTGTAGCGCAAATGTGGTTGCGTAGCGTAGAGAATATGACCAGTCTTCATATATGCGAGCGAAGCGAGCAAAGGTTGGCAACACACTTTCCTCGCTTCGGTTCAAAAAGTATTTTTCGTGTCAAAATAAAATATCGCCACCATCAAAGGTACACTCCCCTTTCCTCACTAGGCTGTGCTCCCCGATTTCCAACCCCATATTTAATAATTACTCGCGTGAAATATGTTTTATTCAACATTTTAAGCGCCACTCGGGGTATTCAGTTTGTTCTTCGCCTCCATTACCCCTCCCAGCTTCCGGGTCAACGGAGTGAAGGAACAAGAATAAGCAGACATTATAAAGATATACCATATTGCCTCATTTTATCATGATTCTGTTGGAATGTATTTGTCTAAGTGTCTGCGTTGTTGTTAGATATTTTGTAACATTCATTCTACAATTAACACACTTCAGGCGTAGTGGGCGTACGAAGCATGGGAGGTAACTCTTTACGTATTCCATACGGAATAATATATTGGACCTTCACTGCTTTGAACCGGAAGCTGGCAGGGGTAATGGAGGCGAAGAACAAACTGAATACCCCGAGTGGCGCTTAAAATGTTGAATAAAACATATTTCACGCGAGTAATTATTAAATATGGGGTTGGAAATCGGGGAGCACAACCTAGTGAGGAAATGGGAGTGTACCTTTGATGGTGGCGATATTTTATTTTGACACGAAAAATACTTTTTGAACCGAAGCGAGGACTGAGTGTGTTGCCAACTTTTGCTCGCTTCGCTCGCATAAATGAAGACTGGTCATGTTCTCTACGCTGCGCAACCACATTTGCGCTACAGTTTGCCTGTGCACTGATAGAGAATTAAATTAAAATAAAGAAGAGAAATTAAGACTGGGGATACGCGCCAACTAAAGACAGATCACCGGGTATCTCGGTGACTTACAGTAATTTGTCTACCTGCACGGACCCTATCTGGATTTACATGATCTCTTGTACCGCTAGCGATAGTAGTCAAATCTAGCCATATTTGGAAACCACAAAAATCACACGTTTAAAAAAATCTGGTAAGTTTGCATTTACTTAAGTTCGTGAGGTAGGAACTGTCTCAGGACAATACTTTTACACTACTTCAAAATCCTTTGAGGACAGAGCCGCAAACAATCTCAGTTGCTAATTTAAACTACCAATTACAAAAGAAAAAAATATATATCTAACAACAACAACAACCCTCTCTGCAAAGAAAAGCTATAAATCATGGCACAAAAACAGATAAATACGTTATACATAAGAGTGATTGTAACTGAAGTACGAGGGCGCGAAACAGGAGACGAGCGTGAGGTTTGCTCACCACTATTGCAGAACATCTTCCGATACAGACTATAGAAATTTGGCGCATGCGCATAGCATGTCAACATGTCAGCTCGCTATCGTTGAAACACGAAGTTTACGGGTAACATGCCCATTAATATAAAAACGTATGATCATAAAAACATGACAGTTACGTGTATGTGTAGGACAATTATCTGGGAGTAGATCGGTATCGACTTTTCAGTCCAAAACCCACGGGAAGTATATTTAAAAAATCTCAAGAAAATACGAGGGGTAATCGGCCGCTAGAATCTGAATAGGATTTACGAAGGTGTACGTGCTCTCGGCCGCGATGCAGGGTCATGTCTTGACTGTATAGGACCGCATCGCGGCTCTCGGCTACATGCGGTTCCTGTGAGATCGTGTCCAGTTTTGTAGACTCGAGGGCAGTGTTGTTGTCGCATTTTTCTGTCCCCTGTCTCCATCCACCTACTGTGGTTTTTTTCGGAAGCAAACCCGTGGCTTCTATGCGGAAAACAGGTTTCTTGAGAAGTGAACTTTGACACCAGATATATATATATGCCCGGGCTTATATTTGGAAACATGGACGTTTATTCGCTTTTTTTAACGAGTAACAATGTTATGGAATAAAAAAATCATAAGGCAATAAGTGAAGGAAATCTTTTTAATATTACTTTAACGAATATTGCAATGACTATGCAATGAAACGGAACGCATACAAACCCTAATACAACTCTTGTAAACTTTGAAATGTTTAGAAATTGCTCATGAGAACTATAAGGTTGAAACGAGTCAATCCATCGCACAAAGGATCATCCCAGTTGGCGCGGAAATGATATGAACACATGCAATTTAAACCCCAGCGTCTATAGCAAGTACGTATGTTGAGCCCTTAAACCCCCGACAGGTCTTAAGTCCCGACTGAACATGAATAATCATTAGTGGGCGGAGCTTATGTGACCAGGTCGTATGTCTTTCTTACGCACAACTTCTCAGTTGAACATAGCGAAGATACATAGCGTTCACTACATGAACGCTATGCCGCACCTCCATAGGCCGCAATGGTGGAAATCATTTGTCGCACTTTCGCCCACTTACGACTATTGCGCACGAAAAACTTATATGAATGGCTTCTTTGCACCTATACCTACATGTGCGCCCTAGTTTCGTTATCAAAATATTAAAAAATAAATATTTGCAAGCCATCAAACATCTCTGTCGATCGATCGCATATGAGCGGCGCCATTTTGAATCACGTGACGTGAAGGGATTCCCTCCCTAAAATAGTTACACACGTGTCCTACACCTCGCTGTTTGTTTACAACACATTTTCATACATTCTTAAAAAATTAAAAGGATTGTGTGGAGACTTTTCTTTTACAATTTACACTGACTGACCCTGCTCTTTTTCACCTAGTCCAATCATTTCCATAACAACCAAGAAAAATAAAAATGAAAGAAATCTGCAAATAGCAAAAGGCACCACTTTAGACTCTGATCCATATTTATTCCAATTTATGCTGAAAAGTAACAACCGGTTTCAGAGCTATGTACATGTACAATTTCATACACTTATCATTGTTAAAGTTCTCAATATAAGTCAATAAAATTTGCACCTTGAAAAGCATAGTTTTCTGAACTAATACTTCACTGATAATTTGGAAATCCTGCTATTTTTGCTGTCAAAGAGGAAGAGGTACTGTCATATTGCAAATGGAGTTTCTTCAACTGAGACTTCATTGAAGTATATAAGTGACTTAAAAATAAAACCTTTTTCTTCAATGATGTATGAACAAGAATTTAAATATGCTATTTGCCTTTGTGCTGTAATTTGAATGATCCTTCCCCATTTAAAAATTGCTTCTTAGATGTATCCCCATATTTTGGTATTTGTTTATAACTGAAATATAACAAACACTGTTTTGCTACTTGTTTGCTAATATGGAAAGGAAGAGATGTACAGCAAGGATTGAAGCTGGGTGCTTGAAACCTATCACAACATGGAAATATTACAAGTGATATTCAAGGCAGTAGAAATGTGAACTGAGGAATGTTAACGTTTTTTTTTGTCTTTGTTTTTTTAATTTTTTTTAAGCATAAATGAAATTTAGAGATAATTATTTCGATAACTCATTAATTATTTAGTTCCTACATTCAATATGTCTTTGTCGTCAAACGTTTAGGAGAAGTACAGAAACACCAATGCACTGTCAAGGTGGCAGCAATGATCCAATATAATGAATATTGTAAAAAGCATTGAAAACTCCAGAGCAGTTCCTTTCAAAACAGTTGTTGAAAGGGCTGGGTGGTCAGTCAGTCTTGATTGGGAAAGAAAGTCTCCACACCATCCTTTTAATTATCTAAAAATGTATGAAAATTTGTTATGAACCAGCACCGAGGTCTGGAACAGGTGTGTTACTATTTTAGGGAGGGAATCCCTTCGTGTCACGTGATTTAAAATGGCGCCGCTCATTTGCGATCGATCGACTGAGATGTTTGATGGCTTGCAAATATTTATTTTTGTAAGATTTTATAACGAAACTAGGGCGCACATGTAGGTATGAGTACAAAGAAGCCATTCATATAAGTTTTTCGTGCGCAATAGTCGTTACGAGTGGGCGAAAGTGCGACAAATGATTTCCACCATTGCGGCCTATGGAGGTGCGGCATAGCGTTCATGTAGTGAACGCTAGATCTTTGCTAAGTTGAACACGGAAGAGCATTCGGTTTACTTCTGCTCAGTCGTGTTAAGTTGAAAAGCGTGCAATGAGAATGTATTTCAACCTAACTACCATTTCAATACTACATAAAATATAGACATGTCGCAATGTTTGTTAAGAAATCGATCGTAATTATGTAAGGTACCGTTGATAATTTACCGCCGGGGCCTGGTGATGTTTGTTATGACACCAAAGTAAGTCTACCAAGTGACCCCCAGGGTTGGCATGGACAAAATCAATGAAAGCACTCCTTGTACATGTTTACCACTGTACATTCATTACACTGTATCAGTTATGTATCGTTGTATGAAAGAGTTTGACATGGAAATGGAGTGTTGTTGTTGTCAAGTCATAATTACAGTTTATTTTAATCAGTCAGTGATTCCAGTAAATTCATAAAACCAAGGAATATATAAAATATATACATTTTCTTCAGCACTGAGCCTGTTTTGTTTCCACTAAGCAGTATGGGTGAGCATGTACCTGAAGAAAATTTGAGGGCATGAATTCTACTCCTTTAGCATGGGTGGTTATAAAGTGTTTGCTCATCATAGTCATCATGAGACCCAAGTCCAGTGTTCCTCATTGTGATATTGCTGGAATATTGCTAAAAGTGAAATAAAACCATACACACTCTTTCAGCAGAGTGGTGGGTTGTTTGCAGACTTTCCCAGTGTTGGAACTGAATTTGGTGTTTGGTGATCAATGCTTGGGTTATGTGTCATGTTCTTTAATAATAAACTTGAAATATAGGTGTGCTTATACATCATGAGAAGCACTCTTTTAAGGACACCTTTAATATCTGTGGCATCCTATAAATGCAGCTGAACACTGACAATCATGTTCTCGGTGAACATGTCACAGTGGACATTTTCTGTCCAAATCATGGTGTTACTTGTCTGTGTATTCAGAAATGTTGTAGAGCATCAGCTGACCAGGTAAAACATAACCATTGTCACATTTTCCCATAAAATGACAAAAAGAAATCAATTTTGTTTAAGGTGTTTTATTACAACACAAAACAGTGCAGCCTGTCTTCCCAAGTAGTAGACTTGAAGAATACCATGTTAAACATAATGATATGTAGTTCTGAAGTCATTAAGTTGGTATACACACATACCTTTATGTCTGTCGAAAAGAATCCAACAAACAAGTAATGCCATTGGCTAACCAACAATGAATGTGTCAGTATATGGCAGTTACAATTCTATGACACTGAACATTATACCCTTTGTACTTGCAAGAGCTTAGCTACCACTATAAAAAAAACAGGGCTATAAAACCAAATGGTTGCAGTTATGTACAGCCTTAATTAAGAAGAAACTATCACAGAAGTCAGTTTTAATAAGAGTCAAGTTCATGAAATATGGTATACCTTTACTATTCCAATGTTTACCACATGTAGCATACACTAATAAAGTACTTGCTCAAGACTTCTATTTTTTACACATTTTTAACTTTTTTGTTCGTCACTTGACTGTCACCAAAAATGGAATAATGCCTTTAAAATCTACAGTTTAGGGAATTTGGACATGTTCTCTGGGCTGATGATACCAAATTGCATTTTAAACTTGTCATTAACTTCTCAATGTTCTTGCTCAAGACTTCTATTTTTTACACATTTTTAACTTTTTTGTTCATCACATGACTGTCACCAAAACTGGAATAATGCCTTTAAAATCTACAGTTTAAGGAATTTGGACATGTTCTCTGGGCTGATGATACCAAATTGCATTACTTGTCATTGACTTCTCAATGTTCTTGCTCAAGACTTCTATTTTTTACACATTTTTAACTTTTTTGTTCATCACATGACTGTCACCAAAACTGGAATAATGCCTTTAAAATCTACAGTTTAAGGAATTTGGACATGTTCTCTGGGCTGATGATACCAAATTGCATTTCAAACTTGTCATTGACTTCTCAATGTTCTTGCTCAAGACTTCTATTTTTTACACATTTTTAACTTTTTTGTTCGTCACATGACTGTCACCAAAAACGGAATAATGCCTTTAAAATCTACAGTTTAGGGAATTTGAAGATGTTCTCTGGGCTGATGATACCAAATTGCACTTCAAACTTTTGGTTAACTTCTCAGTGTTCTTGCTGAATACTTCTGTGTTTTAGAGACTTTAAACTATTTTATTTGTCACATGACCTCGACCACAAATGGAATAGGTTTTTAACTACATGCAATTTATGTCCCACACTGTTCCTGCCGAATAATAAGCTAGGTTACTAAGACTGATCACATGGTCACCACTTGGTATAGGACTTTATTCATGGGGATCTAGTTTTACCTATAAATCCAGCACAGCTGCACAACAATGGCAAGTGGGTGCATGAATTACCCTAACTAAATGCTAAATCTAGAAATTCAACAGTGCTGCTGCATTCAGTTCATAATGCTTCACTTGAGAGCAAGAGTAGACATCAACTGAATTCAAAGCTGTCTGCAAATTGTTGATCTGGACTAGGGGATCAACCCAACTTGGGATGAATGGTGAACAACCTGTGAACATATGAAGTTAGTCATTAATAAAAACATTTGGTTTTAATGTCATGATAACCTGAAGGGAGCAAAATATGAGAAAAATATAATGGAATTAAACATCAAACATAAAAATGTCTTATGGGACAATTACGGCTAAAATCTGTCAGAAACCTTTGAACTGTCAAATACAGTTATTCACTGAATGGGAAAATGACAAATATGTCATTAGCCATGCCACTACAGAGCCAAGGGAATTGTCTGATTGTTACTATGGCATATAGTATTGGTACCAAGGGTTCGCAGAAAGCTGAGCATATACTGCCTCACCAGTGGAAACTTGCAAGTCAAATACATCTTTTCTGTGTATCTGTCTCAGCAATAATTACATCAACAATAATTTCCTTTATATCAGGGATCAGGAAGATGCTTCTGCATCTCTGACTAAAACTTTACATATGACCTTAAAAAATCTTATTTGATATCTCATATCAGATCACGCATATTTCATTTGATTTTTGTCAACTACCTTTCCCTGAGATAGGGAATGTTGAGTTTGATATTGTTCCCATATCAAGGCATAACTGATAGTGATTACACTGCCATTTAGGAAGTGATCAAATGTAATGTATGTCATATTTGGGATTACTTTTTCTTAGTAAAGTACAAATTCTAGTACTTTTTTGGTTGAGTCCCATCTGGGACTTGAACCTGCACCCTAATCACCAGCACACAAAGTCAGCTGTCTAGACGGATCAGCCACTGCGACTTCCTTACTTTTCTTTCTTGAAGGTTGTGCCTGAAATGTATCAATATCAATCATTAGGCTCAATTGTACTTCACGTGTTTGTTTATTTTTTTGCTGTTGTTATCAAATGCCACACTCAACAATATCTAAGCTATATGGAGAGGTATAGTAATAAATAATGTCATGTTTACCATTCTTTTTTTATCTCCCATTATGTGATTAATGTTAATAATGTTATAAAATTTACTGAAAATGAACAAGAGTAGGCAAACATATTCAGTGCAAAAGCCACAGATACTAATCCATATTTATTGACATGTTCATGTACCATGTCTGGCTTAGCTATGGATGTGAAAAAATACATTTTAAGTACAAGGACATAAGATTAAAAAAGTGTCCATAATGGACTCTTCCTTAATTGTATATTGTTCATTATATACTACAACAAAAAAAAAAGAAAGTGGGAACATCACAAAATTTGAGAGTCATATATATAAGCTGAATCATGGTGAAGTCATTTATACTCTTAGATAAATGCAAGTTTTTGTGTGCTTAATGGGCACTTTAAATAAAATTCAATATTCGTTGAGTTTGAGTGAAAAGAAACATTGTCAAAAACAGCAAAAAACAAGGCTGTTGAAACACTCCAGCACCAAGTTTGATTCAAACTCCCAAACACAACAGCCTAGTGCATGAAGAAGACAGACTTCCTTACAATGCACAGGTAATGGCAACAGGGCACTGGCAGTATATTTAGTGATAACATTTTTCTATCTCAGCCTATATAATGCGTTGACTAAAGAAGAATGACATATGTCCATGATAGTACTGGTTCAAAAATGTGTTCCCAGTTAAACATGATTTGTACATTCCAAACCTTAGTACAAAAATACATGAGCATGATGATTACTGTTGACTTCTGCACTCAAAATAATTTTAGCAAGCCTTAACTTACATAGCATGTGCATGTTGATGCTGCTGCACAACTTACAGTGTTGGACACTGACCAAAATGTGTCTATGATCCAATATACCAGCCTACAGAAAAAGTCTGTTTGTCCTGCTGGATTGCTGGATTCAAATATCATTGCTTCCAAAAAAGAGGAATATAAAAATACTTTACATCTAACCTGTACACTTGTTGTTCTTCCAAATTATTGATGTTTTATATCTTGGAAAAGTGGTAATCAGCATCATGTCACAACTACAATGAAACAAGGGTCATCAGAAGCTGACATATTCCCCTGGCCCCCAAATATTTAAAAGAATAGTTACAGGGGGTATGGTAGGTGAGCTGGCTAAGGTGACAGGCTAGTGACCCAGCGAGGTTGAGGTGTCAGGATCGAGCCCAACTGTGATCGGGTGTAAAAAATCTTGAAGTCAACTGTGTGCAGACTATTTCAGTGTTGCAGACCTCTAATGTACAGTGCACAACCCACAAATCCGTTGGCATATGACCAGATGGTGGCCACATGGATACTGGCAAACTCCAGTACAGCAACATGCAGTGAACTTGGACTAAGTACTGTGACTATGTGTCCCAGTCCACCCAGCTGTGAATGGGTACCTCGTAAGGATGGGAGAGTCACAATAAAACGTGGTGCACCTAGTGGCAGCATGAGTTGCATACTCCCCAGGGAGTTGAGATTGATAATACCATGTGCTGTTCAGACTGACATCCAGTGACATACCATACCATACCATACCATACCATACCATAACATAACATAACATAACATAACATAACATAACATACCATACCACATCATATCATATCTCACTTAAGGTTAAAGGCTAATTCCAAATCATTTCCATGGAAATCATGAAAAATATAAATGCCATAAATCTGTAATCAGCATAGTCACCATGGAAATCAAGAAAAGAAGAAGTCACAAAAACCTGTAAATACCAAAAGGCACCACTTTGGGGTGTGCCACACATATCTACCAAGTTTTACTGACAGATATTTAGAAGTTTTTTGAGTTCTGCTCCGGAAACGAAACACACCTGTAACTTTTGAGAAACTTTTTGTCCTAAACGTTTCCACGGAAACAGAGAAAATAATAAATCACAAGAGTCATCAGAAGATGACATATCCCCCCGGCCCCCACATATTTGAAAGGACAAATCATCTGACAGTTACGTAATGTTTTTTTAGACTAAGTTTGAATTGTTTCCATGGAAATCAAGAAAATTATAAACGCCATATATCTGTAAACAGATAGGCACCACTTCAAGATCCTCCATTTTGAGACGAAGTCTGAATTGTTTCCCTGGGAATCAAGAAAATGATAAATCACACAAACCTGTAAACAGCAAAAGGCACCACTTTTCATTCTGACTGTTATATCTACCAAGTTTTGCAGAAAAATACTCAACGGTTTTTGAGTTCTGCTCCAGAAACTAACCCACTGCACCATTTGACTAAGACCAAAACGTTTCATAGAAAAACCATAAAACTACTCTCACTAGCAAAAGGCACAAGGATAGGTTGAGATTAATGTATCTATCAATTTTGGTCTATTATGGAACGGTTTTTGTGTTATGCTCCAGAAACGAACTCCACCCTTCCCTTTTGAGACAAAGTCTGAATTGTTTCCAGGAAAAAAAAAATGACAAAAATCTGCAAATAGCTAAAGGCACCACCTCAATGTCTGTTTGGTATATCTACCATGGCCACTTTTACTGTATAATATTGAACAGTTTTTGAGTTATGCTCTGGGAAGAAAATCATTATGGACAACCAGACGGACAGACAGATGAGATGTCGACTATAAAAGGCAACTGAATGATACTTCAATACTTTCTCCTGTCCAACATATCCATAAAGAGGAGATTTGTTGCACTGAAATAGCTGTTAGAGACAAATTAGGTCTATTATAACCCTCAGGTAACACTATTTCAAAAATGCTTTGCAAAATGTATAACTGCATTCATGAAGAATCTTTTATAATCATACAGATACCATGGGATTTCACTCATTTCTCACAAAAGAAGGGGGTCATGTGATAGTTCCAAGCAAAGGCATATTTTCGAATATCGAATAATGTTTTAACCTAAAAACTAGTAACTACACAACTTCCTGTTCATTAATGGTCAGTTGTTTGCCTTCCTCTACTGACACAGCAGAGTCTACTACATTAAAGGAATATGATTTTGATACTCATGACCTCATGTGATTGAGATTTAAAATTGCTTCAACAACCCCACATTTCATACATTAGTCAGTTTTTAAAAAAATGATGAAAATTTAATCCTGATAACTTAGGGAGTTTAATGGTTACTCTTCTCAAAGTGAAAAAACCCCTCAGAAATACAAATCTAATGAATAAGGGTAAGTGAGTCATTAAATTTGATAATGAGACACAGCCTGGACCAGAAGACTTACTAAACATGGTATGTACCTACATGTCCAGTTGTGACAGCACCTACAAGGTGGTAGAGGATATCAGTGCAAAATGAGGGTGCTTGATTACATACTGCCAACATTAGACTAACTTGGATGTGAAGGCTTCTGATTATGCTGATTATGCAAAGATACAGCTCCCCAGACACAACAAGTCTTTCTACAAGTTGAAAATGGTGTCAATATCATGTTAAATGTCAAATAAGAAATTACCAGCCATGAGACAAAATAATTGAAAGCCATTAATGAAAAAATTTTTTTTTAAAAAGAAAACTATGTCTATTCATATGCAAAAAGGGTCAAACAGAAAGAATGAATCATATGCAACATTGTTACTTCAATTAAAAGGGTTTGTGACATGTTGTGCCAACAACAGTGAACACATTTCATACTCACAATACTCACATCTTGTGACTTTACACTGAGAAGATTAACTCAGACACCCAAATAGTGGCTGAGGTGACTTTATCCTAAATTGTTGTCAAATTTATCGTTTCTATAAATTTAGAAACCAGGTAACAATGACTGGATGTGGACTCTTGTCACTGATAGACCACAAAACAAAGCTCTGTTCAAATCTGGGCCACTAAAGAATCCATTCCATTTAAAGTAGCCATAGCTTCACGCCCAGTACTATGAAATCTGTCACTATCTGTCAACTGGTATCCATGGTAAAATATCAACAGGAAAGCATAAAAGTATGAATTATTAAAGTGTGTACTTGCCTTTACAGGTTGCTTAAAAACTGAAGTGTTTTCCCACTAACTTCCACAGCAACATTATGTTTCACTGAAAAATAACCTATTTTAACAGGCTCTTAACATGTTGCTGAAAAGTTATCACCACATTTTAGCAGTATTTACGAAAATATTCCGCGCAATCAGAATTAGTTATGGTACTTACTGAGCTTTTCACCAATATGGCCTGTCAGTTCACTGTTGCTGATCATGTTTTCATATAAGATGGCAGAAGAGAATCATGGCAGTACAAATAGGTGTTTCCTCACAATTTACGCTATCGCCATTTCAGAATTCCATGTCTCATTTGTGAATTAATGTATGTTTGTATCATGATACAGTAACCTCTGATATTTGATTGTGTGACCTGTTGATTGATTTTTGCGGTAGACTGATAGTGAATGGAGCAATTAATCACTTTTGTTAACATGAACTATTATGTATGATATAGATTGTTATTATATTGATTGTGTGATATTGCCCCGACTGAGGTGAAAACATTTATGCAGTTCGTAACTTTTTCTTTAATTTTCCTCTTATGTTACATCCCATAAGATTCTTGAGCTGTCCTTTAGTGTTGTGAAAAAACATTGCAAACAAAACAGAAATTGTTAATTCAATGCCCCAAACTGTGCACACTGATACTGATGTATTGGCGACAACTGTTAGGAAGCAATTACTATCTGACAACCATAATGGCATGGAATGACCATCTCAATTTTGATGTGTCCACTGTCAACAATGGTCACCCGAAGTTTCAATCTGAAACACTCTAAACAACCTTGAACTTGGGGTCAAATCATGGATGGGTGGCGTCAATACAATGTGCAGATTGTGGACCAAAAGAAATGTCAGTAAAGTTCAGCGTCTTTCATCTGATGTTTTATGAAAGCTATCACAAATCTCCCTGAAGAATTTGAGCCCAGACAGAACAGCCCATTCACACAAAACATTGTATTCTCCTATTCCATTATATGGTGGGGGGATAATAATGAATAATTTTTCTCTGATGATACATCTGTATATCCGGAATGGGATCCCAAACTTTCGACTCTAGAAAACCGTTAGCAAAACCCACTCAAACCCATCAATTTGTCGAGCAAATGACGTTAGTGCCACATCAGGTTTTGCATGTGCAATCGTTCATGTGATCTTTTCTTCATTTGCGCATGTTTGCATTGGCCTCAAGAACTGAAACAAGAGTCATCAGAAGATGACATATCCACCCGGCCCCCACATGTTTGAAAGGACAAATAATCTGAGAGTTACTCATTGTTTTTTAAGACTAACTTTGAATTGTTTCCATAGAAATCATGAAAATTATAAATGCCATAGATCTGTAACCAGCAAAGTCACACAAAAATTTCAAATCCTGTCTGACATATCTGTTGAAAGATATGAAATGGTTTTCGAGTTGTGCTGTGGGAACAAAGCCCACCCCTCCATTTTGAGACCAAGAAAATAATACATGGAAACCAAGAAAATAATACATCACAGAAACCTTTAAAAACCAAAAAGCACCACCTTGGGGTCTGCCACACATATCTAGAAAGTTTTGCTAACAGATATTAAGAAAGTTTGAGAGTTCTGCTCTGGAAATGAAACACACCTTTCACTTTTCAGGCAAGGTCCAAAACGTTTCCATGATCACAAGATCCTGTACATAGCAAAAGGCACCACTATAGGTTCTGATTGATATATCTACCACGTTTTGCAGAAAAACATTGAACGGTTTTTCAGGTCTGCTCCGGAAACGAATCCCATCCCTCCATTTTGAGACTGTCTGAAACTTTTCCATGGAAACCGAGAAAATAATACATCACAAGATCCTGTACATAGCAAAAGGCATCACTTCAGGTTCTGACTGATCTACCAAGTTTTGCAGAAAAATACTGCATGGTTTTTGAGTTCTGCTCCGAAAACGAAGCCCATCCCATCTTAAGACTAACACAAAAATGTTCCACGGAAAAACAAAAAGAATATAAATGCCAAAAATCTGTAAATAGCAAAAGGCACAACCATAGGCTGAGATTACCATATCTATCAAGTTTGGTCTACAAATATTGAATGGTTTCTGAGTTATGCTCCGGAAACAATATGATTACAGATGGATGGACAGACGAGGCGTCGACTATATCCCACCACATTACATGCCGGGGGCATAAAAAACAACTTTAAACCACAGTTCTAACGATACTTTAAATGGCATGACTGTCAAATGTGCAACGTGAATGTGCCGTTGGCATGTGAAAAAGCGGGAAGATCAGTTATTGACGTCGCAAGAGCACTGGGATGCAGATATCGTATTGTGTATGACTTGCGAGGTCAGCTACAAAAAAACTGGCACCACTTCTGATTGCAAAAGGTCGGGTTGTCCATGTGTGACGACACAAGCAGAAGACCGTCAAATCATCCTATGTTACCTACGTGACAGATTTCTGCTGGCTACACGAACCAGGGCTGAGATATTAAGAGGTCGACTGTCCCAACGGACCATTTGAAATCATTTGCGGGCAGCCATTCTCCATTCTCAACGTCCATATTGTGACTTGACATTCTGTATACCCATGTTTTGGAAAGGAGGTGTGGCCTAATGGAACTGATTGTGGCACTGTCAGTGTATCGCGTACATCACTCAGTTCTTAGCGATGAAATAATAACAATTTAACCATCTTACCATCTCTTGTTCTTTTATAGTGCCCTAAAGAAAGAATATTTCTTTTTTGACTCAGCATGCTTAAAAACATCTCTCCACACATTCTGCAGAAGTCATCAGACTAGAAAAGAAGCAACTAAATATTAGAAATTAGTTTTAATTACTGCATGGATACAAAATTCTTACACAAAATCATCAAATCACAGCTGTCAAATGATTCATCAAATGATTGAGGAAGCACTGAAGGCTGTACACAATGCATTTCAAGAATAGGCCGGGCAAAAAGAAGATGCGTTTCATTTCCTACCAGTCCCAGAGTTGCTTAGGGCTGGATGAAGCTCTCCTGGGGCTGCTGGCTGCAGGTCCAAGGTACACTCTGACTGCCTGACATGCCAGGGAAGTGGCCAAAGTGGGCTGGGATGAGAGAGAAAATGAATGAAATGTTGAGTTGAATTGTACATGGTAAAAGCGATGTGGTGGGGTCTCTGCACAAGACAAAGCAACCAAGAGGGTACAGAGAGGGTCCTAAAGCGCCGACAGTGCGGAAAGTGGTGACTGAAAAGAGAGAGAGAGTGAACGAAATATTTGGTCTACAGAATGCTTTTCATTTCCTACCAGTCTCTTGGGGTGAATGGGGCTGGATAGAGCTCCCCTGAGCAGCTGCCACAACCTGTCATCTGCCCACTGACTGTTCGCCATGAAGCGCCCAGAGTGCGGAAAGTGGTGACTGAAATGAGAGAGAGTGAATGAAATATTTGGTCTACAGAAGGCTGTATAGGCTCCAAGTGATCAGGGGAATGGTCTGCACCAGCCACAATCCACAATGAGGGGACAGGTGAGGGGCTGTACAGGCTCCCAAGTGATCAGGGATCACAGAGATTGTCAAGAAGGGATAAAAATAATTGCATAAATACTACCAAATTGTTGATATTTGAGTGATTTCCAGTTATGAAAGAAATATAATTGACTTTTAAGAGTCAATAAGTGTACTGTCTTTAATACCAACCTTTAATAATTAAATTTTTATTGTGTTCATTAAAATTCTGGCAATCTGATTGGTTAACTGGGAACATTTCTTTTGAGTTCATTTCCCAATGAATCTGAAAAAAATAAGCCACGCCCACCGAACCGGACTAGTTTCGGACCTGAGGAATGTCGGGGAATACCCTTACACAGCGAGGGAATTCCCTTGTACTCGCGTACCTTAATGAACTTTGGGTCAACATTGAAGTGATACATTGTGGTTAACATAAACAAACACCTCAAAATTGTCAGTGAACGTTAATACCGTTCCAACGCCTCGACAAGAGCATGCGCACGTTGGAACTTCAGTTCATGGCATCGCAGTCCCAGTCACATCACATCCTCTCTCTGCTTGCTCAAATACTACAATCTCAGTTCCACTAACTTCTTATCATCGGGCTTCATTTCCAATTCTCACTTTTCAAACTGTCTCTTTCAGTTCGCAGGTAGTAATTCAAACGTTTGAACTTGAAACTTTGCCGATACCGGGACGCGGCACGTTGAGTTGTTCCACTCTGATTCGCCGACCGATGTTAGCTTGGTTGATTGACAGCTGTTTGGGGGTGCTCTATGCTGATTGGCTAATGGTTTGGTAGGCTTGTCATTTTATGTAAATGAGTCACCTGAGTCATGTCACGCCATTACCGAATTCTTACACCGAAAATGTTAATCGGTGGTAACAATGATATCTGTTTCGATGAATTTGATTATGTTTAACGAAAATATTGTTGAAAGGGTATAGTATTTGTTGCTGAATTTAATTATAAGGATTGACTGTGTATTTCTTTCTTTCGTTGCATTGAAGTATGAAACTAAAAACCAATGTGCAAACTGTAGCGGATTCTTACAAAAGTTTGCACATTGGTTTTTAGTTTCATACTTCAATGCAACGAAAGAAACACACAATCAATCCTTAAATAATTAAATGTTTATTGTGTTCATTAAAATTCTGGCAGTCTGATTGGTTAACTGGGAACATTTCTTTTGATTTCATTTCCCAATGAATCTGAAAAAAATAAGCCACGCCCACCGAACCGGACTACTTTCGGACCTAAGGAATGTCGGGGAATACCTTTACACAGCGAGGGAATTCCCTTGCACTCGGGTACCTTTATGAACTTTGGGTAAACATTGAAGTGATACATTGTGGTTAACATAAACAAACAACTCAAAATTCTCCGTGAACGTTATTAACGTTGCAACGCCTCGACAAGAGCATGCGCCCGTTGGAACATCTGTTCATGGCATCGCAATCCCAGTCACATAACAGCCTCTTTCTACTTGCGCAAATACTACAGTCTCAGTTCCATTAATTTCATATCATCGGGCTTCATTTGCATTTCTCACTTTTCAAACTGTCTCTTTGAGTTCGCAGGTAGTAATTCAAACGTTTGAACTTGAAACTTTGCCGATACCGGGACGCGTCACTTTGAGTTGTTCCACTCTGATTCGCCGACCGATGTTAGCTTGGTTGATTGACAGCTGTTTGGGGGTGCTCTATGCTGATTGGCTAATGGTTTGGTAGGCTTGTCATTTTATGTAAATGAGTCACCTGAGTCATGTCACGCCATTACCGAATTCTTACACCGAAAATGTTAATCGGTGGTAACAATGATATCTGTTTCGATGAATTTGATTATGTTTAACGAAAATATTGTTGAAAGGGTATAGTATTTGTTGCTGAATTTAATTATAAGGATTGACTGTGTATTTCTTTCTTTCGTTGCATTGAAGTATGAAACTAAAAACCAATGTGCAAACTGTAGCGGATTCTTACAAAAGTTTGCACATTGGTTTTTAGTTTCATACTTCAATGCAACGAAAGAAACACACAATCAATCCTTAAATAATTAAATGTTTATTGTGTTCATTAAAATTCTGGCAGTCTGATTGGTTAACTGGGAACATTTCTTTTGATTTCATTTCCCAATGAATCTGAAAAAAATAAGCCACGCCCACCGAACCGGACTACTTTCGGACCTAAGGAATGTCGGGGAATACCTTTACACAGCGAGGGAATTCCCTTGCACTCGGGTACCTTTATGAACTTTGGGTAAACATTGAAGTGATACATTGTGGTTAACATAAACAAACAACTCAAAATTCTCCGTGAACGTTATTAACGTTGCAACGCCTCGACAAGAGCATGCGCCCGTTGGAACATCTGTTCATGGCATCGCAATCCCAGTCACATAACAGCCTCTTTCTACTTGCGCAAATACTACAGTCTCAGTTCCATTAATTTCATATCATCGGGCTTCATTTGCATTTCTCACTTTTCAAACTGTCTCTTTGAGTTCGCAGGTAGTAATTCAAACGTTTGAACTTGAAACTTTGCCGATACCGGGACGCGTCACTTTGAGTTGTTCCACTCTGATTCGCCGACCGATGTTAGCTTGGTTGATTGACAGCTGTTTGGGGGTGCTCTATGCTGATTGGCTAATGGTTTGGTAGGCTTGTCATTTTATGTAAATGAGTCACCTGAGTCATGTCACGCCATTACCGAATTCTTACACCGAAAATGTTAATCGGTGGTAACAATGATATCTGTTTCGATGAATTTGATTATGTTTAACGAAAATATTGTTGAAAGGGTATAGTATTTGTTGCTGAATTTAATTATAAGGATTGACTGTGTATTTCTTTCTTTCGTTGCATTGAAGTATGAAACTAAAAACCAATGTGCAAACTGTAGCGGATTCTTACAAAAGTTTGCACATTGGTTTTTAGTTTCATACTTCAATGCAACGAAAGAAACACACAATCAATCCTTAAATAATTAAATGTTTATTGTGTTCATTAAAATTCTGGCAGTCTGATTGGTTAACTGGGAACATTTCTTTTGATTTCATTTCCCAATGAATCTGAAAAAAATAAGCCACGCCCACCGAACCGGACTACTTTCGGACCTAAGGAATGTCGGGGAATACCTTTACACAGCGAGGGAATTCCCTTGCACTCGGGTACCTTTATGAACTTTGGGTAAACATTGAAGTGATACATTGTGGTTAACATAAACAAACAACTCAAAATTATCCGTGAACGTTATTAACGTTGCAACGCCTCGACAAGAGCATGCGCCCGTTGGAACATCTGTTCATGGCATCGCAATCCCAGTCACATAACAGCCTCTTTCTACTTGCGCAAATACTACAGTCTCAGTTCCATTAATTTCATATCATCGGGCTTCATTTGCATTTCTCACTTTTCAAACTGTCTCTTTGAGTTCGCAGGTAGTAATTCAAACGTTTGAACTTGAAACTTTGCCGATACCGGGACGCGGCACTTTGAGTTGTTCCACTCTGATTCGCCGACCGATGTTAGCTTGGTTGATTGACAGCTGTGTGGAGGTGCTCTATGCTGATTGGCTAATGGTAATGGCTAATTTTATGTAAATGAGTCACCTGAGTCATGTCACGCCATTACCGAATTCTTACACCGAAAATGTTAATCGGTGGTAACAAAGATATCTGTTTCGATGAATTTGATTATGTTTAAAGAAAAAATTGTTGACAGAGTATAGTATTTGTTGCTGAATTTAATTATAAGGATTCATACAGTTTGCACCTTGGTTTTTAGTTTCATACTTCAATGGAACGAAAGAAATACACAGTCAATCCTTAACACAGTGGTATTCTAGAGAGAACAGGCCTGCTGCAGACATATTAGCTGTTGAAGGTTTTGCGATAGTGGTTATTTTTTTATGCTTTATATTTATAATGGCTTCATACCAGAAACTATTAAATTAACACTTCATAGCTGCCTACTTCAGATGCAAGACCAAAAATGCAGGAAAATGAGTTGTCATTCTAGGAAAAAATGGGGACATATATATATTTCTCTTTTTTTTCAAAATGTGAACTAACTGATAGCGTGACTAGCACTGCTTCGGCATGGGTAACCTGTCTTTCATCAGTGCACTGTCAGAGTTGACCCACTTTTGACATGCGCGGAAATAGCCTAATTAGGTGTGGCAATATGCATCGCATAAGTATTACGTCGGCTGACAATATATTTTACTGTGTATGGAAGGATTGCAATGAAAAGTTAGGACTGGGCTGAGACATGGCATAGTCTAATGTCAGCCAGTGGATGTTCTCGAGATGGCTTTCGAAATCGCTTCAGCTCCGCTAATGCTACCTGTAGGAAGCTGCGTATAAAAAATTCAAAAGCACATTATATTGAATAAACGGTACATATACTAAATACTTACACATACCTCGTATGCATCTTGTGGTTGAGACATTACATAACGCAAAGAGGCCTGTCAATGAGACATGTGCTCTATCCTTAGTTCAACGGAAACCATTGCTTCCCATATGTGACGTAACCTATGATATAAGCCCTGCCCACTAATGATTATTCATATTCAATCGGGACTTAAGACCTGTCGGGGTTTAAGGGCCGCACAAACGTATATAGACGCAGAACACGGTAGTCACTTACAGTCAACGCGTGCGTTCCCCATCGCGGAGCGGGTGAGTGAGATCTTATTTTAATTCGCTGAAATAGTGCAAAAAGGTCTGAGTACATTGTTTTCAGAGACATTTCTGAGAAGGTAATTTGCAATTATGTGTTGACCCATTAGGACTAATGATAACAACTTTATCCCTAAAGTAGGAACTGTTATGTTGACCTAAAAAACATATTACCTTTAATAACATCTGATCAACAATTCCTTTCTCTTGTTGAACAGTAGGGTAATCTAGTGGTAAAGACGTTCGCTCGTCACGCTGAAGACCCTTGTTCGATTCCCCACATGAGTACAATGTGTGCAGCCTATTTCTGCTGATATTGCAAAAATATTTCTAAAAAGCGGCGTAAAACTATTTATTTTCACACGAGCCCAGTTTGACGTAAAATTTATAGGTTTGTCGTGAGATTGTCACATAAGTAAACAAAGTCAGTAGGTATGAACTGATTCCATTCATAGGACCAGTAAGACTGTACGAATAAAACTTATGGCCGAATTTTAACATTAACGAAAGTTAGACGCGTCAAAAGTTTATGGAGGTGTAAGAAGCTTCATAAAATATCTTCCATCCCGTTGTCCGTTACCGGCTTCCGTACAAAATTTGGATAACAAAATTGCGCATGTGTATGAAGCGTATTAGAGTGTTTTGACAGCAAGTAAGTTTTTGAAGTGTCATAGTGATGCTGTGTTACTGCACAATGATCTGTTATCGAACTACAAAGGGAAAAGGTTCCTTCAGTTGCGCCATATATTAGGATCAACTGAAGCGTATCAAATGCGTCTGTCGTCCAAAGTTCAGCTGGACAGATCACGTGCAATTGCGTGGATTCATGTCATGTCCCTGTTGCAGGCTTGAAATATGTTTGTCCCGTTTCTGATGGGTTCTGGAACGAAGTATCATGGTCAGTATGAAATCTTATAGTTTGGATTAAAACTGACAAAACCAAGACCAAGTTGCTAATACTAAATTCGCCCGTTGCACCTCTCGATGTGCCGAGAATGTTGTCAAGGGTCGCTGATGGGTATCGATATTGGAGTTACATCCCTTGGATTTTAACGCTCGAAAGTGAAAGGGTACGCTTTCGCCTTGTAACCCACGTAAAAGTATAAATGTCAGCTTTTAGTGTAGGTTCAATGGGCAGTCTCGAGTATATATACGATATATATTTTCAATGTTCTGTAACTACAAGTTATTACAAGCCCACCCAGTTCAAACGTAAAGGTGTATGTGAAACACTGTGTAGACATGGGGTAGATTTCAATGGACACACACTGTAAGCTTACTATTGTGATATAAATATGCTACGGCATGCACGTGAATGTTTCTACATCATGTATTTGGAGTACCTTAGAATTTTTTACGGTTTCGATGATGATCCAAGCAAATATGGTTAGCGATATAGAGAGACAAAGATTCTGGTTTAAAACAAACTGCTTCAAAACTGAATTCGCCCCTTAGGGAGGGAGTGAGTGAGTTTGGTTTTACGCCGCTTTTAGCAATATTCCAGCTATATCACGGCGGGGGACACCAGAAAATGGGCCTTACACATTGTACCCACGTGGGGAATCGAACTCGGGTCTTCGGCGTGACGAGCGAACGCTTTAACCACTAGGCTACCCCACCGCCCCTCGCCCCTTAGTGTTTTTCTCCAAAATTCACACCAAATCTCAAATCACACACGTTCCACAAGCAAATGAGTATTGTTAAATGCCGCTGTGGAGATCTTTTCCTTCACTTCCAGGTAGATCTCGCAGCACATGAATTAACCACAATATTTTCTCTTCGCCCAGCACTGCTTACAGTGTCATATTCCTAATTGAAGCAAGCCTAGATCTTCCCAGATCTTCTGAATCTCTCTTCTTACCGGGGCTCATTTTCAGCTGAAAATAAATTGTGTTTTTAAATGTTTTATATATTCAGAGACTTAGCGTTATTACAACTAGCTGGATACACCCATGCCTCTTACATGCATGAACGTGGATGTTCACGTTTTCAAGCCATCGACAATTTGTTAAAGAGTGTTACGAACGTTGACTTGATAATGTTGATTGAATCATAGTCTGGAAGGAGTATTGTTTTTTGCGGGACTAGACGTACTGGATCATTTCGAAAACATTCAGGAGACGGTAAATAAGATGTTGATGCTTTCACAAGACCTATCTCGTAGTTTCAAACTGGATGTGTCGAATGCCTTGTTCAGTCAAATCAGTAGTTAAATGTGTCATTGTCAATCATATCATCGTGTAGCATTGTCAAGATATTTTACGGGTGCTTCGCATTATCTACACCACCCCCACCCCATGAAACATTTTGTTTAGAGTGACCTTTCCTTGGTTTCCAAACTTCCGGAGCAAAACAATTCATATTTGCACGAGAGATGCCAGCGTCTGAAAGAATCTTCACTGTCAGTAGTCAATCATATTTCTGTAGACGTGTTTGCCCACTATCAAAGGTATGACTACACATAACATTTCTGTCCTTAATCAAAACAACTCGTCCTAGGTCGGAGATATTCGGAAGAAGCATACCTAGTTTTATTTATCAATTTATCAGCATACTTATTTAAAAAAGACATCTTTGCCTTCAAATATAAGACACCATCCTAGTGTGGGAAACATTTCCGCCAGTAGGCCCCCGTTTTTCCGTTGTTGTTGTTTGGGGTTTTTTTATTTGTATTTTTTCTTCTTGTTTTGTTTTGTTGTTTGTTTTTTAATCATTCAATGCATAAGAATAGATGTTTTTAATAGAAAGCCTACCCAATACCTAACCCTAAACCTAACATAAAGCTAAATCTAAACCCTAACCCCTAAAAATAATTATAGTAAATAGAACATGGTCTAAGCGGAGGTTACGGGCGGAACTCTTGCCCGAGTGTGCTCAATTTGCTTGGCGCCACACCCCTATTTCATAATAGGAGCTGTCATGCGCACCCTCACCCCACCGAAAAAAAATATATGAAGAGCGCGCTCGCGCGTGTGTGTATGTGTGCTCACGCACGCACGCATACACACACACCGCACTCACAAATAGTTTGAAACGTTCAGGTGAAACGTGCCCCCGGAGATCTATGTTACCTACCTATGTTACAGTCTTGCAATATACCATCCCCAATTAAAGAAGTTTATGTTTTATGATGTAGTACATACATGAAGATCCGGCTCAGAATTGGTCTTAACCAACCCATACTTGTATGAGGTGACGAACGGGATCAGGGGGTCCGGCACGCGGATCTTAAGCTTGTTGACACGTGTCATCGTATAGGATCTATGCCATGCTGTTGATCACATGATTGTCTAGCCCAGACTCGATTATTTAGACAGCCCCTATAGTTGGAATATTGCTGAGACAGTCGGTCAACAACATGGAAAGGTACAGGGCCATGGCCAATTTGTTATATTTTACGTACGCTTGGGTGAGTTTATTTTGCAGGTTATTTTAGTATGGTCCGGTAAGTGATACATATCCTTTCCAAATCTGAAAATGATGGCATGAAGTTCATTTGCGGTGAGCTTTTTTGCAATGGGATAAAAAGGAAAACCTTTTAAACATGCTGTATCTGATACAGTAAAAAAATATACGTTGTGATGTAGAATTCATTTTGTAGAAAATTTGTGGAAGTTGTTTTTGTTACCAACGAAAACTGACAACAATCTGTAACAATATTTACGACTGTTTTTCCATCTTTTAAGAGTATTTTTTTCAATTAATTTGTAATATAGAAACATACAGTGTATTTTTTTAAGAGTACCTCTTCAGGTATTAAGACTTTTCGAAAAAGAAAACACAGGACAATAAGCAGTGTACAGAGATCAGATATCATTATATCCCAGTACTATCAAACGAGTTTGGTTTGTTTAGCCTGCACCTGGGTAGGTTTCAGTTACCTGTGGTACATGTAGAGTGGACCCCGAGTTGTTCAGTGCCTGCCGGACTCTAGCTATACTTTGTAACTCATGGAATAAATATTGTTTTCGCTGGTTTCAGAGGCCAGACTTTTGGCTGGATAGAGCATGGTGCTGCGAAAGCTAATCGTTCACAGTTTCATCAAGTCGTTATTGAACATAGAAAGGCGGTCTTCAGTTGCGATATTTAAACTCCCACTGACAACAATGGCGGCTCCATCGCTTCATGTCAGTCAACCGGAAGTGCTTGTGGACGAGAAAGTACGCGTGACAGTGACTGGTCTTCGGAGAAATCAGAAGGTTACCTTGCTGTCGACGCAGGTAGAAAACAACAAGCACTTTGCATCGTGTGGTCACTTCGTGGCGGATGAACATGGCAGTATCGACACCTTCCTCCACGAGAGTCACGGGGGAACTTATTCAGGTTGGTCAGAGTCTTCGCAACTCATTCATCTCGAGCATCAATGACTGTAGTCTGTTTGGCTCAAAAGCGGACTGATGAATTGCAGTCTAGCTCGAAAACAAATAAACATAACCTACTCAATAAAACGCTGATCATAATCAGAACATCATACCAACTCTGTGAGGTTTTTGCAGAATTTTTTTCCTTAAAATGAACATGTTGTTTAACAAACTATCATTAAAATATTGATACAGTCCACGGTTTGTTACGAGGGAGGAGTGCAGAGAAAGGGACAGCCAGGTGTGCGAGAAAACATGGAGACATCACAGCACAGGTTAATGACTAATGACCTTTCTCGGCACTTCTGAATATGCTTCTCAAACACCTGGCTGTCCCTTTCTCTGCACTCCTCCCTCATCATAAACAGTGAATTGTGTCAATATTTTAGTAATAGTTTGTTAAACAACCTTTTTTTTTATTAAGACAAAAATTCTGCGAAAACCTCACAGAGTTGGTATGATGTTTTGATTATGATCAGCGTTTCATTGAGTATGTTATACTTATTAGGTTTTGAGTTACATTGCAATTAATCGGTCCGCTTTTGATCCAAACGGACTATATACAGTGAACTCGACATGCAAAGATCACATTAACATAATAGTTTCATATGAACACATTTGGTAATTTTTTTGGAAGTGTAAATATGTTTAATGCCTGTCAATGCTTTTGCTTTGGACGCCGCTCAATATAGAGGTAGCCTAATGGTTAAAGCGTTCGCCCGTCACGTTGAAGACCCGAGTTCAATTGCCCACATGGGTACAATGTGTGAAGCCCATTTCTGGTGTCCCCCGCCGTGATATTGCTGGAATGTCGCTAAAAAGCGGCGTAAAACTAAACTCACTCATCGTTCAATATATCTCACTACATTTCTAACACGTACAGCTAATCCTTGACTCGGCTGGTTGGCTGCTAAAATACTCTTTTGAAATGACTTGTGCGGTAGAGTGGCCAGCCGTGGCCTACTGGTTAAAGCATTCGTTCGTCACCCCGAAGATTCCCCGCGTTCGATTCATGAGATGGTTGCAATGTGTGAAGCCCATTTCTGGTGTCCCACCCTGTCATATTGTTGAAATAATGCTGTAAAAGGCGTAATATTAAACTCAAACACTGTTGCTCTTGTTTTCAATAATTGTGATCTGGGTTTTATTATTTACAGACCTCCGTGAATAGCTGGAAACAGACTGTGTAGGGTACTGCTTGTAGTAAATGTTACTACAACCTGCTTCACCACAGTAAAACAATAATGTTTGTGGCGTCGCAGATAGTCCTCTGCGGAGGCTGTGCATATGCTTCTGGTAGCGCAAGCGCAGCACACCAAGGACACCAGACTTTCGCAAAAGGCACGGCATTTTGTCTGAGGTCATGGATCGAGGTTGAGGCTATTAATTAAATGCGAATCTGGGGCCCGTTTCACAAAACTCTCGTAAGCCTAAGATCTCGTAACTTTTCTCGTAGCATCCGCAGCTCCTGTGTTACAGTATAGGAGGTACATTGGCTAGGAGAAAACTTACGAGATCTTAGGCTACGAGAGTTTTGTGAAACAGGGCCCCAGGGCCCCGTTTCACAAAGCTCTCGTAAGCCTAAGATCTCGTAAGTTTTCTCCTAGCATTCGTGGCTCCTGTGTTACAGTATAGGAGGCACAATGGCTACGAGAAAACTTACGAGATCTTAGGCTTACGAGAGCTTTGTGAAACGGGGCCCTGGTCTAGAATCGTTCACTTAAGGTTGAAACTGCAAGATGGTGGCGCGATATTAAAGTCACTCACTATTAGTAAGTGAGTCATTAAGCGATACTGTTCTGTTCAGATGATAATATTATTATATCAGTCTTATCATGAAATCGACCCGTGAAGGTCCCGGGGTAGAATAGGCCTTCAGCAACCGATGTTTGCCATAAAAGGCGACTATGCTTGTCGTAAGAGGCGACTAAGGGGATCGGGTGGTCAGGCTCGCTGACTTGGTTGACACATGTCATCGATTCCCAATTGCGCAGATCGATGCTCATGTTGTTGATCTGTGTGGTCCAGACTCGATTATTTACAGACCGCCGCCATATGGCTGGAATATTGCTGAGTGCGGCGTAAAACTAAACTCACTCACTTACACTATCATGAAATCCATTTGTTCAGGTTTACAACCGATGGGCTTATTTACATCCACACGAGAACCGTTCGGGACATCCCGTTTGTTGAAGCTAGATGTGAGTACACCTTATGACGTGACACTGTCAATACATGAAGACCACAGAGAGTTTGAGCCACTGGCTCGTGAGTATATGCAGTCGCATTCAGCGATCGCGGAAACGTCACTCAAGCGATGGTACATGAGACCCGGTGTCAGGAGGATTGTTATTGAAGAAGACGGAATCTACGGAGCGCTCCTTCTACCGCCAGGTACATAAAACTTTGCTGTGTAGTCCGCAAGAAATGTTGCCCGCTAGCTCTTGACAGGTGAAGTATACATAGGGCTACTTGTTTGATGGTCAGGAACAGTACTGGTACTTTGGGTATGATCGTGTTAACTGCTTGTTTTTGTAAACCGAGTCCATGGTGTGGTGGAAAGGCTGAGTGGATGGTCCTTTAATCGATTCTTCAGAGCGTTTGGCTTTAAACGGATAAACAGACTCTGGTCGGATTTGTTTGTTTGTTTGTTTGTTGTCTTACGCCACTCTCAGCAATATGGCAGTGGTTTGTAAATTATCGAGGCTGAACCAAACAATCCAGTAATCAACAACTGCAACGTTAGAATAGGATGACATGTGTCAACTAAGTCAGAGAGCTTTTCAAACCGATCCCGTTTGTCGCCTCTTCCGGCTACCATATATAATCAGGATAAATATGGGATTCGAAACCGCTATCGCCGGCATCTCTAGCACACTTTGGTTTAGTTTCTTGCTTGACAACGGTATAAGGATCCATACGGAAACGTCGCATCATATGTAAGAAAGAAGTTGTTATCCATAAAGAACCTTACTTTCTTATTACTTTCCGTTGTCCCCCACCATGATATTGTTGGGATATTGCTAAAATGGTGGCATAAAACAATACTCACTATGCAATGAAAAGTTCTAATTGGAAACTTTCTGTACTACTTATCCAAGGTGAAGGTCCATTCCCTGGTATAGTGGACGTGTTTGGAATGGCGGGTGGTATCATGGACTACAGAGCAGCGCTCCTAGCATCTCATGGATTCGCTACCTTATCTCTGGCCTACATTGCCTATAAGGACCTTCCAAAAAAGCCACAGGACTTGGATATAAATTATTTCCTGGTACGTTTTTTTTTTAAATTCACAAATGTAAATAAGATTAATACCTGTTTATACTGAATAGTTAAGTAGGATTTGAAATGTTTTAAAGGTGCACTTTCGATGCTACACGTGACACAGCACCTCAAAACTGGTTAGGCGCTTTGCCAACGCACAATAAGGTGCTGACACACAAAGGATATCTTTTTGTGAAGATCGTATAAATTTCATTGACCATTTATTAGGGCAGTGTTATGTTTTGTGGACACAAGAAAGTGAAGTTGACCTTGGCCAGCGGCCAAAGTCATTGTCAGCTGCTTTTGTCCATAAAACTATCCTATAATAGTTTCCTTTCGACAAGCAGAAGAAATATACGCCTGCAGAACAAGGTCGGAGATTTCCCAGTAATGATTCACCCAATTATGCTGTTTGCAAGAAACTCCTGCACTTGTGACTTACCTGTGACATATATCATTTCAATCTCTTATAGTCAAGCTGTCATGTAAACGGCCTCTCATCCAATATGGAAGCTGTGTGAACGTAGAGCTAAGTTTGATGCATTCATAGTCATTTTGATACTTCAGAGAGCCGTGGAATGGTTTGCTGGTCAGTCGGTGGTCGCTTCTGGTGGAGTTGCAATGGTCGGTCACTGTGTTGGGGGTAGCCTGTGTATTACCACCTCGACCCTTTCTCCTCATGTAAGTAGATGTTGGTGTCTAAGTGTCCGTATCTTGCCCCCTTTAGGTACCCAGTTTAGTCGACTCATTGCTGTAATGTTAAACAAGTTTGGTTTGGTCTGTAAGTAATCGAGTCTGGGCCAGACACTCCAGTGAGCGTCTATTTACGCACAAAAACAAAAGCGCAAACAGGGCTGCGCAACAGAGAGAAAATGTCTCTCAGTCTCTTATAGTCGAGTGAAGCAAGCAAAAAGTTGGCAACGTACTTCCCTCGCTTCAGTTCGAAAAATATTTTTCATGTCAAAATAAAATGGCGCCACCATCAAAGGTA
Organism: Haliotis asinina; assembly: GCF_037392515.1. Lineage (NCBI taxonomy): Eukaryota > Metazoa > Mollusca > Gastropoda > Lepetellida > Haliotidae > Haliotis > Haliotis asinina. Next base: position 20,291,823 of record NC_090287.1, read on the forward strand.
CGCACCCATTTCCTTACTGGCCTGTGCTCTCAGATTTCCAACCCCATGTTTAAAAATTACTCACGTAAAATATATTTTTTTCATCTTTTAAACGCCACGCGTGCCAGCCTGGTCAGACCCAGGGAACCAGGCTGCAAGTATATTTAGATTTAACTCCCCTGTTCCTGTACTCCGTTGATCCGGAAGCAGCCAGATGGGTTAGAGGCAAAGAACGATCTGATATATGTCATGAGCGGCGCTTAAAATGTTGAACATTACACTCTGTCTATTTTTTAGAGACCACTGTAGCTGCAAAAATTGCTAAAAAAAACTACATAGTGCATTATGATGCTTATGTCATTTTAAAACCTGGGACATGAGTGAGTGAGAGAGAGAGTGAGTTTAGTTTTACGCCGCACTCTGCAATATTCCAGCTATATGGCGGCGGTCTGTATAATCGAGTATGGACCAGACAATCTAGTGATCAACAACATGAACATCGATCTAACCGATGACATGTGTCAACCACGTCAGCGAGCCTGATCCCGTTAGTCGCCTCTTTCGACAAGCATAGTCGCCTTTTATGGCAAGCATGAGTTGCTGAAGACCTATTTTACCCCGGACCTTCACCGGTCCCTGGGACATGATGTAATATAAAACTGTTTTGTTCAGTTTCAGTTTATTTCATTTATATTTCGAAATATGTCGTGGTTTAGAGAGATTATATTCAGATATTTCAGATTGGGTGTGCTGTATTTTCAGACATTTGACTGACAAACAGTGATATATTCTCCAGGTGAAGGTATTGGTGAGCACAAACGGCAACCCCTTCTTGATGATCAATCAGGATATTGACATCGACGGCATAACAATGCGTGGGATCAAGTAAGGAAAGCCTTCGTTTGGGGATTGGGTGTCGGATTTGCCTAGTCAAGTGTAAACTAGACTGGTTCTGTTCTAAATTGTGATGTCAGATAAGTGATTTTTACGTTGCAGCTTGGCAATCAACGCTGTAGCGTAGTGGTTGAAGTGTTCACTCCTCAGGTCGAAGACCCGGATTCCATTCCCTGCATTGGTACAATGTGTGAAACTCATTTCCGTAGTCCCCAGCCGTGATATTGTTTGGATATTGATAAAAGCAGGGTAAATCTAACCTACCTACCTCACTCACTCACTCACTCACTCACTCACTCACTCACTCCAAAAGTGGAAGCCTTTCTTGGGGATACACGAATTACTGCTTTGCGTTCAGATGTACATGTACGAAACATCAGTAAGAAAGCTGAAAGTTGAAACTCTTGTGAACACTTCACTGTAACGATCATGTATTTGATGAGTGAGTCAGGATGCTTTTACATAGCTCTAAGCAATATTCTAGCAATATCAAAGGAAGAAAACAGAAATGGGCTTCACACATTGTACATTGTGAGGACTGGGACAGGGTATTTTGCTTGAGGAGCAATATCCACTGGGCTACCCTCATGATATTTTCTTCCCAGTTTCGACGTGAGAAAGTGCACATTCACTGATGAGGGAGTGATACAGAGGGATGGTTTTAAAGAGTACAACCTAAAGGATCGCATGTTACCGGTAGTACTTCATTATTTTCTCAATGTTTTTTAATTCATCAAATTGATGTTCCTGTCAAACGTCCTGTGCATTATTCTGCATTATTCGAAAGATACGGGGATATTAAGATAGGGGATGTTAAAAAGCAGTGAGCCTCACCGCGACAATGATATAAATGCAACTATTTTAACGTTTTATTTTTCTGCATAATATGTGTCAACCTCAAGCAGATTGGTCTGCTATGTACCAGCCTCAGGATCCCTATTTTGTTTGACTTTTTATCTTGGACCCCGCAAAAACGCAAAATCTGCAATAAATGCACCACAAACTTCAGGACACAATTAAAGAAAGGAAGAAACTGTTTGTGAGTTTGAGGTAGGTTTAAGGTGTTATAAGGTCTTTAATTATGTCGTTAGTGTGAGTTAGTAAAGTTTTACACGTTGTATCCATGTAGGGGATCAAACAGGGTCTTTATGTAAAGTGAAACATTTACAGGCTTTTCCATACGATTGTCATGGTTACCATGGGTGGGATACCTCACCATTTCCCAAACCCAGGTATCATCACCCTTAGAGAGGTACTGAAAACCATATGCTTATGGGGCAGTCCTAGAGTGAATTCTGCTTTCAGCAGAGAATTATTCAACTTCAATAAGCTTCTTATGATTTTTAAGGGTATTGTCGCTTTTCATTGGTCCAAATGGATAACTATTTATTCCAAATCTTGTTATAGATTTGGCGACAGGATATTAAGACTTTGATAGTTGTTGGAGAAGAAGATCTGTGTGTTGACCCTCAGTGGCAGCATGATTTTGAAGCAGTCATACCGCATGATAAAAAGAAGAACTTCCGCTTTGTGTACTACCCGGGGGCAGGTCACCTGATTGAACCGCCATATTCCCCACTGTGCAAGGCCTCATACAACAAAATAATTGGTAAGAACATGACAGCCCGGTATGCTTAGACCTTATCACTTACGGGTATGTTAGGATTCAGCGGGTAGGTACCAAGAGCATACCTTGCGATGTGGGTAACTGACCTGGTATGCAGCCCCCTTTTGTGATATTGCTGAAATATTGCTGAAAGCAGCATAAAACACACTCACTCTCGAGTACTATGAAGGAATTTAATGTCTTTGGATTGTCTGCAATAAATCAGGTTACAACACGTGGGTTCGAGTCCAAGGGCTTCATTCCATTGCGTCTCCATGTTTATCAGCACCACACGGTGGGACTTCAGGGACCTTCATCACTTGAGGCTTTACTTCCGCATGTAACTGGAATACTGTTTAAAGCCATCTCAAAGCCAACTCAATCCAACCTTCATGGCTATTCGTACATGTTCAGGAGGTCCGACCCCCCACCCCCCAGAGTGGCAGAGTGGGTTCGAATCCAGATTTGTCCGAATTCTGTTTATAGATTTCACAGCTTAGGGTGCGTGGATATGAATTCCGCTGTAGTGGTAAACATTAAAGTAATGCCCTACAAGAAAACTGACACAGGATCACGTTACCGGGTGAGTGGGTATGGCTTTAGGAAGCTTTTGACAAAATCCCAGCTGCTAGAAATGGGCGTCACACTTGAACTGTACTAATGTAATGTCCAACACTTTATCTTACGGTATGAAACTTACAGCATGAATTCCACGCGTTACATACCATCACGATTTCTATTTGGTTTAAGGGGAACGCCTGCAGGCTATTTGACCAGCATTAATATCTACCCATGTAGGTTTTTACCATTGGTCACGCGTAACTTGAGTTACCTCGCTTGCATTGTAGATGTTATTCACCTGTGGGGCGGTGAGGAGGAACGTCACCTGCCAGCACAAGAGGACGCATGGCGAGAGATACTGATGTTCCTCAATACACACATGACTCCGAAATCTCAGTTGTAACCTGTCACACTCTGTGATCAGTTCAAGTGAAAGTTTTATTGTAACAGATAGATAATGCAGGTATACCTATTCAGAGTCCTTTCAGAAGGCTTTCTCAAGTTTGTTTCACATTGGTCGTTTGTGACAGTAAAATGGTTTTATAAATGGATATATTGGATAAATGGTTTTATAAATGGATATATTGGATAAATGGTTTTATATATGTGTAAATAAAAGGCTGTTATGTCTTTTATGATGCCTTCCACTCCATAATTTGTACTGAGTTTCAACCCGTGAAGATCCCGGGGTAGAATAGGCCACCAGCAACTCATGCTTGCCATAAAAGGCGACTATGCTTGTCGAAAGAGGCGACTAACGGGATCGGGTGGTCAGGCTCGCTGACGTGGTTGACACATGTCATCGGTTCCCAATGGTGCAGATAGATGCTCATGTTGTTGATCACTGGACTGTGTGGTCCAGACTCGATTATTTACAGACCGCCGCCATATGGCTGGAATATTGTTGAGTGCGGCGTAAAACTAAACTCACTGTACTGAGTTTCCTTTATTTCATAAAGACAACAAACCAGTAGAGCAACACAGCTTTTGTTTTGCAGTCCACCATCCGTGGCAGGATCCGATGATCGGGGTTCGAATTCCTGATTCAATCTGATTATGATCTTTGGTTCCTTAACATGGAATATGTCTTCACTACGTCATGCATGTCGTATGAGTGAGTGAGTATGATTTTACACCGCCTTTAACACAGGCTTGTTGACTTGGTCGCCATCTCATGCCAGTTACGTTAGTGGATACAGTTTTATGTATGATCACTTGAATGCATCGGCTGGAATATTGCTGTGTGCGGCGTTATACAAAAACAAAACATAGCGATACAGGTCAGAGACTACGGTACTTCACCCAAAGATTAAATAGTCATGGAAGCAAATACTGTCAAAATCAGTAATTAAACCATTCCATTTCTCCACGTGTTGCTAGTACATGTTCAAGGCCATTATCAAACGTTTCTCGCAAAACAGTGTACCCCAGTAAATACTGTAGCGCTCTGTGACTGGTATATATGAGATCTACACGTGAAGATCCAGGTTAGAAATGGTCTTTAGCTATCCATGCCTGCCGTAAAGGCGGCTGACGGAATCTGGTGGTCAGCCTCGCTAACCTGGTTGACACGTCATCGTATCCAAATTGCGTAGATCGACACTCCTGTCGTTGGTCACTGGATTATTTGGTCCCCCTAGCAGTATCGAGATTCTATCACTGCGTATGTTTGTTAATAATTCAGCCTGCACTGAAATTAATTACGTGTTTTATAAGAAACAACTGAACAATTACACAATATGTCGGAATTATAAGGTTTATAAAATTGCTTATAACAGATGAGTATGGATACAGCAATAGGGTAAAAAATTGTGAATGACCGGATATACATCGATTAATACAATGACGTTGTCTTTACACGTAATCTGTAAAGGAATGAAAATAGAGGATAATGCGTGTAGGACTTACAAGTAGTTAAGAACTGCAATCAGCCAGTTTCCTCTGTCTAAACAAATTCTAAATGTTAAAGGATCAAGGAAGCTCCTGTCGATAAATGATAAGTAGTAAGTCCATGTTTTGATAACAAAAATATTCCCAATACTTGTACATGTGAAAGTTTCGCTTTTTTTGACAACTCGAACAGAAACTCGTGTTCAGTTGCCAGAGTAGACTGGGGACGCTAATATCCTCATAACTGTTTCGTTACAGCACTGTCACAGTTTCTCTGTGATAGAGCACCTCCAAATACTCCAGTTCCAAAAACCGAGTCCATTCATAGCTCACGAATCCTAATCCAATGCTTATGTATAAATCACAGAGTACATGAAACTCATACTACAATTGTATCATTATTGTACTTAACGTGACCGAAATCACGAACTCTTGTTGGCTGAGAGTATTTAGCTGCACACTAAACTTATATGTGTTACCCAATATTAGATGGACACACTGCACCATGATCACGATCCTCACGCTGTCGTCTGTTCCTGTGACTGAGACTCTGACTTCTTTTTACTCGCTTCCTCCATGCCGGACTTCATGGCAGCTTCGACGACGGCGTACAATGCCACCCAGGCTTTTTTCCGGTCAGCGGTGAAGTTGTCCTGAAGTTTCGTCTGGAGGGCGTACAAGAGACTATGGCCTACGTGCTGCAACAAAGGGAAAGATGAGTACTGTTTCCTAACCGTCGAGATGTACGTCCAGCAGAGAGTTGACTTTAAACTACGTGCGGCAACAAAGGGGGATATTAGTACTGTTTCCTAACCGTTGAGATGTACGTCCAACAGAGAAGAGACTCTGGGGTACGTGCTGCAACAAAGGGAAAGATGAGTACTGTTTCCTGACCGTCGAGATGTACGTCCAGCAGAGAGTTGACTTTAAACTACGTGCGGCAACAAAGGGGGATATTAGTACTGTTTCCTAACCGTTGAGATGTACGTCCAACAGAGAAGAGACTTTGGGATACGTGCTGCAACTAGGGGAGATATTAGTACTGTTTCCTGACCGTCGGGATGTACGTCCAACAGAGAAGAGACTCTGGGATTCGTGCTGCAACAAAGGGAAAGATGAGTACTGTTTCCTGACCGTCGAGATGTACGTCCAGCAGAGAAGAGACTCTGGGATTCGTGCTGCAACAAAGGGAAAGATGAGTACTGTTTCCTGACCGTCGAGATGTACGTCCAGCAGAGAGCTGACTTTAAAATACGTGCGGCAACAAAGGGGGATATTAGTACTGTTTCCTAACCGTTGGGATGTACGTCCAACAGAGAAGAGACTCTGGGATACGTGCTGCAACAAAAGGGGATATTAGTACTGTTTCCTAACCGTTGAGATGTACGTCCAGCAGAGAAGAGACTCTGGGATACGTGCTGCAACAAAGGGAAAGATGAGTACTGTTTCCTAACCGTCGAGATGTACGTCCAGCAGAGAGTCGAGTCTGGTCTACGTGCTGGAACACAGGGAGACTTTACCTGCAAAGTCTAAAATCCTCAGCGTTGATTGGAATAGTGCATTGAACGCTCAAACCACAGTAATTTCACATACCGAATATTGTTTCATGGTGATCCCGTAGTTGTAATGTTTTCCCCCCAGGTGCTGAAGGTCTTTCCCAACCTCTGTGAGGTCATCAAGCTCGTTGACAGCACTTCCGAGGACGGCAACCAAGCTTTCTAGATGACTACGGAACTGTTTGTTCTTCAACATTTCTTCGTTAGACAACTCTTTATCCTTCGCAAAACTGAACAGTTGTTTCGCTTCTGGGTGATCACCGAACAATCTAAAATCGAGATTAAGCGCTGTTCTTCTGAACATGTTTGGACCACTTTACAATAACTCCAAGGCAACGTGACACACATTTATAAAAACCGTGGGCACTCAAGAAAAGAAAACCACTCAAGAAGGCGGTGGAATCCGATTATCTTCAGGGCGCCATTGTGCGCAACACAAATATTTGTTTGCTGTATAACGCAATGCTCATGCTATATAGCGGTTGTCTGTAAAACTCGAGTCTGGACCAGACAACTCGATGATCAACAGCATGAGCATATAGCGAACTGGGATACGATGACATGTGTCAACTAAGTCAGCGAGCATGGCCACCCGATCCATTTAGTCGCTTCTTACGACGACCATGGGTTATTGAAGACGAACCCGGATCTTCACGGGTAAAATATATCTTGTATATTATTGTGGAAACCACCATTAAGTATACGCCTGTTCACACAATACTCAGAGTTTGGTTTGCCCAAATGAGATTGTTTGAGTATACTATTACAGTCTCGGGGGTTACGTTTCCCCAAATCATTAATTTCCAATTCATACAATAACAAACAGCCTTTGTCCCTTTACTGACATTGTGTAGCCCTGTGTAACTGAACAGAAGCTAATATATTTGTTTCTCTGTCTCAAACCAAAGTTTAGTTACACTGAATGCAATGGAATTCATAGACATTTAATCCAATTGATAGTCGTGATCAATACCAGCCCAGTTGTCATCAAAACGAGAGATCACTTTCCAGAATGTAGCCATACAACGTTTCAAAGTAACGTCACTGTCAGACAAAATGAAAGGCCTAATATTATATTCTCTCTGATCAGTGACCGAGTAACCTTTTAGAAAAAAGTGAATACACATTTCTTTCATGCTCAGTACCTACAAATGAATTGCTCAATTCGGCCATTAGATACAGAAGTGTTCTCAACCCAGGCTGTATAGTCGCTTGAGAAGTCGGCACGGCGAGTATTTGCGACTACAGGGGCGTAAACTGTCAATGAGCTTGTCAGATTATTTTTCACCACCTGGATACCCGATTGAGAAGTGCCCTAAACCAGGTTCTTATCAATTGTGATGGTTGGACAAAGAATATCGCATATAGGTAAAGTATCAGCCCCTACTCACGGCATTCATGCCATTGAAACCCATGACACATAAGTATTACTGACAGCATGCAGCTGTAACTGTGTCTTTCAAAGGCTTCTTCTGACCGTACTCATACGCGGTTCATGCACACTGTTATACTTCATGTCAAATATACTTCATTGTCGTGTAGTGTTCCTGTGTCTAAAATCGCAAATGGTGTCACTTAGATTAAGTCGGCGTATATCTGAGTCTATAGTTTACATGAAGTACGTGAGGGAAATGTTTTATACTATTTTGGGTACGTGACAAGATAAGGTTGCTTATCATCACTTGAAGTGAAGAAAACTTCGGGATATCCGACTTGAAAATAGCAAAATATGGAAAATATAGACAAATACTTCATGAAATCGTTTAAATCGCCTTTTCTCCATCCCTGTAGTCTTCAACTGTTGGGACAAAGCCCCCAAACACACGGTTGGTTCTTAGAATACAGTTATGATTCTTATGAATATATAATAACCAAGGGAGTAGCTACTATTATTTTTAAAAGCTTACACGAATGTTCCTAAAATGGTCTGGCAAGTCCTCGGTATCATCTAAATATAAAGCTTTGCAACCAATCGGGCTTACACCAAAGAAATGGCTTTCCATATGATACCTAAATGCTTACACCATTTCTTAGATTATGTATAACCCTTGGGAGAAAAGAGGCCATCGTCATACCTTGGCCACTTCAGTTGGTAGTTATGTTCAGTTTTTTGTATATAGAATTATAAACTTTGTTGTAAATGATGATTCTGTAACTGATATGTAAATATAGACAAAGTGGAATTTCTTGGCAGAGGTATATAAAAGCTTGCTTGGCCCATTTGCCAATGTAACTTCGTTTCTGAAGTGACGTCATACGTTAATTCCTCTTGTCAATAGTTTGCTAAACGATTGCATCTGAACATATTTGCGTCATGTCTTTAATATTTGATGCAATATTTCGTAAACAATCAAATGTAACTACACCAATTACATAGGCATGCATCTCTGTGGTCAGTGATAAAGATCACCTATTAATCAACTAACGCCATACGGTGGGACCCACACCCAGGTAGATGTACCCGACAAGCATTTTATCTGTACCGAGTTTAATCCCCGTGTCCAAAACCAGTTCCATCATCTGTCACCCACACCAAGACTTGGACACATGGGGCCACTGTGTCACTGTCTGTGTGTATAGGTTATCGGTGAAATATGAGGTCATCAGAACTGAGAGGTGTCGGGAGACTAGTCACGAGCCGTGTTTGCCTGGTATTTCAAATAACTTGTAAAATGTACCTCTAAAACTGATTTTCCTTTATTAGCTGAAAAGACATACATTTCTATATTTAACTGTTTAACAGATTTTCCATTGTAAACGTCTAATTGTCAAGGCTTAGAAGGTCTGTTGAATATGTTTTTCTACATAAGTAATATGTAGTGCTATGGATGCTTTTAAACAGACAGGAGTATACCCCGGCGGATTAACATTCACTATGCGAAATTAAAACTATGCGAAATTGTCTGAAGGATTTTGGACCAATGCAAAACATCTATGTTAATATAGTTTCTCATCCTCTATATTTAGGTTCATCCTTACGCAAGGTCTTAAATTACTGTCGGTACTCAATTGTGTGAATGGGAATGGTTTAACTAACATTTGAACATTATTTCTGTTATGTCACTTGGTATCAGCATAGTATGGAGTCTGAAGTGATACGGTTAATCACTTTGGTGACAATGGGAAAACGGTATTGATGCTGGCATACCTACAACCAAAATCAGGGGAAATGAAGGATTCGAAACCATAAGCATTTGTTTCTGGCACGCCAGAAGGATAACATACAGGGCTTTTCACAACTAAAGCTAGTGAGTGAGTATAGGTTTGCGCCCCTTTTAGCTATATTCCAGGAATATCAAAGCAGGGGATACCAGCAATATGCTTCACACATTGTACCCCACACTGGGGAATAGAACTCGGGTCTTGCGCGTGGCACTCGGATGCTTTGACCATTAGATTACCCCAACACTCCCAAATGAAAAGAAGAGGGTTTATACTAGAAGAGGTTTTGCGAACTCACTTGTAGTAGAGGTGAGCTATATTGTCCGATACATTGCCCTCGTTGAACTCCGCCCACGACTCTCTGATGTCATTCTTCTCCTTGCTGCTCAGCTCACGAACACTGCTGCTGCCGCTGCTACAGTTGCCCATTGTCTGTACAAGTGATAGATGAGAAAAAATAACATGTTTGTTTGTTTGCTGTTTCACGTCACATCCAGCACTATCCCAGCTATATGCACGCTGTCTGCAAATCATAAAACCTAGACCAGATGATCTAGTGATCACTTTCGTGAACATAAATCTACGCAATAAGAGATATTGTGATATATGTGAACACTTCAGCGAGTCTGGCAACCCCATCCCGTTCGTCCTGTCTTACGACAGCAATATACCTAACATATCTATAATAACTGCATTTCTATTGCAATTTTTCCTTGCCAGAGATCTCAAAACTTACCATTATTACCTAGGTCAGACAATTGGTGAACACTCGATTTTCATGGATCAAGGTATCCGTGTGCACTAGATTCAGCTTCCTGGGAAGGATGAAAACACGCTGCCAGAAGGCGCTAAAAGGCTACAGTTACATCACCCTTTCAACCTACTGCGTACACTTGACTGCTGAGTGGACAGAAGCATTGTCGTGCAAAGTCAATGTTGACAAAGGCGACATCACATTTAAAATATACTTGACTGTTGGGCAAGAGTCAAGCTGTCGAACTCTGTCACACTTTGCTATTCAAGTGTTCCCCTGATTTGTGACTGATACGAGATACCTAACACAGTAGCTATAATTCTTTCGAATCACCTCAGTGTCAGAGATAGATCGACATACATGCATTTGTTCCTACTTGCAAGTGTACCAATTTGATCAAAGAACACGATTATTATATTTCAGATACATCCCTCTTCTCATGTATGCATACACATGCCAGTGTATTTGCAATTAACGTTAAATGTCAATATCAACGTCAATGTCTTCCCTAGAAGCTATTGAGCAACAGTACTGGCAACAATCATAATGTAATTATCTAGGGCATAATTATCAACTATGTCGTCAACATGTTTTATCAACATTGTCATCAATGATATCAACCGTGTTGAGGTAGTGCCACCCAGGTTATAATGATAAACTGTATAACCAAAGATGTGGTAGATCACATGAAATTATCATTACACGTGTGCTAAGGTCTGATTATGTTAAATGGCATATTATAAATTACGAACTACAAGCTTTATGGAAGAAGCTAAGGGCTGGGGAATTTACAACATCATAAAATCAGTAAAGTACTCACGTAAATCAAACTGTACACTCAAGACGATGTAAGACTATCTGTAAAGAACCAGGCATGGCATAGCTTCCTCGGTATTGTAGACCAGAAATTTAAAGAAGTCACAGGTGATATTTTAGTGAAAGAGTCTAGAATGCTTGTTTACATCGAATTGAATTAAATTACAGATTTCAGGAACAAACATTCCAACCATGAAGTTCCTATGAAAGCAAGGGCAGCTGGTTACATGTCAATAGTGACTTCATGGAAAGAAACGATTATTTCAATAAATTCGTGTCGATGCGAGTTTTGGACTTGTGTTCTTGCATCTACACGACGTTTTTGCAACGTATTCATGAATATATAAACATTAACTTTGTCATGACGTGGTTTCAAGTCTCAATATTTTGCAAGTCCCAAACATGTCAATATCATCTTTCGAGGGGGGCAAATATTAGTTACATTAAATCCACAGATGTTTGTTAAACTAAATTTTGTAACTCTTATGTTACTGTTAAATGATCACTTCTAGTTTTCGTGGCTTACCCAGGCCAATTATTTCACTGACTGTAGTGTTTGCGTTGTAGTTCTGGTCATTTCCATGTCGTCACAAGGTTTGCTCACTAAGGAGGTCATGTACTCATTCTGACGCCCAAGACGATTTTAGGTTATGGCGTTTCAACGATCTTGAATACGTGAGATATACATGAAACAGACAAATTGTAGCATGGAATAACAAGGCCCAAGAAGTAAAAGGATATTAATATATTAACAATATTAATATTATGGCATGTCTCCTCTCATCCGCCTCAAGTTCAAACAATATCTCCTCTTATTCACCACCACTTGAAGTAATATCTTCTCCCATCCACCTCTAGTTGAAGGCATATCTCCTCTGAATCACGTCTACTTCAAGCAATATCTGCTCCCACTCACCACTAGTTGAAGTAATATCTCCCCTCATCCACCTCCAGTTGAAGTAATATCTCCTGGAAACCTACCTATATTTGATGTAAAGTCTCCTCCCACCCACCTCCAGCTGAAGTAATATCTCCTCAAAACCAACCACTAGTTGAAATAATATCTCCTCCCACCCTCCCACAGTTTAAGTAATATCTCCTTCCACCCACCTCTAGTTGTAGTCATATCTCCTCAAGAGCCACCACTAGTTGAAATAATATCTCCTCCCACCCTCCCACAGTTGAAGTAATATCTCCTCCCACCCACCTCTAGTTGTAGTCATATCTCCTCAAAAGCCACCTCTAGTTGAAGTAATATCTCCTCCCACCCTCCCACAGTTGAAGTAATATCTCCTCAAAACCAACCACTAGTTGAAATAATATCTCCTCCCACCCTCCCACAGTTTAAGTAATATCTCCTTCCACCCACCTCTAGTTGTAGTCATATCTCCTCAAGAGCCACCACTAGTTGAAATAATATCTCCTCCCACCCTCCCACAGTTGAAGTAATATCTCCTCCCACCCACCTCTAGTTGTAGTCATATCTCCTCAAAAGCCACCTCTAGTTGAAGTAATATCTCCTCCCACCCTCCCACAGTTGAAGTAATATCTCCTCCCACCCACCTCTAGTTGTAGTCATATCTCCTCAAGAGCCACCTCTAGTTGAAGTAATATCTCCTCCCACCCACCTCTAGTTGAAGTAATATCTCCTCCCACCCTCCCACAGTTGAAGTAATATCTCCTGGAAACCCACCTATATTTGATGTAAAGTCTCCTCCCACCCACCTCCAGCTGAAGTAACATCTTCCCGAATCCAGTTGAAGTAATATCTCCTCAAAACCAACCACTAGTTGAAGTAATATCTCCTCCCACCCACCTCTAGTTGTAGTCATATCTCCTCCCAACCACCTCTAGTTGTCGTCATATCTCCTCCCATCCACCTCCAGCTGAGGTAACATCTCTTCCCATCCACCTCTAGTTGAAGTAATTTCTCATCTCACCCTCCTCCACTTGAAATATTGTCTCCTCCTGGTAAGAAGGATGTGAAATAGTTCTCCTCAAAACCACTCATTCCGGTGGTTATTAACTGTTTCAAGTATTACCATTCCTCATGCTTTCAACGACTTTAAACAGAAGAACATAATTCACCACCCTTGAAGGTGGTACAGATATATCCACTATCCATCCACCCTGTTTGTAGAAGTATATTCCAATTTCATATTGACAACTATATTACAAAATAATTTTCTCCAGCTTATGTTATAGTGACGCCTTACACTTTATTTAAGCAACACTGTTTGTTTATACAGTCATGGCAGTTGATATACACATAAATGACACTGAATGTACACAAATGTCTCCGACACGCCAAGAGCCATTGAAAATGATTACCTGGTCTTCAGACAACCACTAGAGACACAGCTTTACTACATTGTCCTAGACTAGATATTGTATATGTCAGTAGGTACACCTGGAAACTGTAAGAGAACGCAGACAACTGATACCTAAGGTATAGCTACTTTCAACACAGGCAGCGCTTCTCAAGCATGTAGCATGGGTATTCACATTCTGACAGATTGCATTAATGTGGTGGATTGATCTGAATGATATGAATAAAATATGGGTTCAGCCGATTCATTCATACTAATTGTGAAAGTGTTTAGAAAGAGTAAACATTCATTTGTGATGTATATTTATCGAATGTAACGATCATATGTATCCATATACTGGCTGTATTTTCCCGAAGTCAGTCAGTATTATATTTCTGGATATTGTATATCTCTTGTGATGAATATGAACGTGAACGTGAACATTTACAAATCATTTAAAAAATGCTTTGAATCATCTTAGAGACATTTCATTCGAACGCTTAATATTAAATTAGATGAGGTGTTGATTACGAAGTAGAGCAACATACTCGTATCCGGTCCTGTTGTCCTAACACTTTAGCTTATCTTCTAATCAAAAGAACCTTTGACATATTGTGAAGCAAAAACATTCTCTTGTTATTGCAGATCGTCCCTTTCCACTGACACCTCTTCAGATCCCCAACCTGAAATACAGTCAGCTGACCGAAATGAAGCCAAGTCTCGGTTATATTTCTGGATAGATACTTGGGAAATATATAGTGAGGGTGTGGCGTTGGTGTAATGTTAATGAACTATGTTTCACGCCAATGGAAATACTAGTTTTACTTCCGTTGCTTTTCCAGATGGCTGAGGAACGATTCAGGATAGACTAACGCTCAAAGTCAATTAACTATATAATTTTGGATACAAGTTACTGAAAGGGGACACTTATTGCAATGGGAATTTTTGGGGTTTGGAAGAAATTACTTTAACTTAGTTCCACGACTGTGCGACAGACTGGTCTTCGAATAATAGTTTGGAATATAGAACGTCAACACCAGAGGACAACACACATCGATCATCCGTCGGTTATTGGGTGCAAATAGCAAAACATGGATTAGAATTATTAGTGATGACACCAGGTGTTCGCAAAACATCGGCCCTGTACTTTCTTCAAGCAGTATACACGTATTTAAACAGTTCCCACTTATAGTAGTTGTTTTGTGCTTCAGAGACCAAAATTAGTTTCTATCAAACAGGCACTGGCAAGCCGGTTGAAGACAGTACCTCCACCGTATTCATGTCAGCACCTCCACTGTGTCCATGTCAGTACCTCCACTGTGTTAATGTCAGTACTTCCACTGTGTTCATGTCAGTACCTCCACTGTGTTCATGTCAGCACCTCCACGGTGTTCATGTCAGTACCTCCACCGTGTTCATGTCAGTACCTCCACTGTGTTCATGTCAGTACCTCCACCGTGTTCATGTCAGTACCTCCACTATGTTCATGTCAGCACGTCCACTGTGTTCATGTCAGCACCTCCACTGTGATCATGTCAGCACCTCCACGGTGTTCATGTCAGTACCTCCACCGTGTTCATGTCAGTACCTCCACTGTGTTCATGTCAGTACCTCCACCGTGTTCATGTCAGTACCTCCACCGTGTCCATGTTAGTACCTCCACTGTGTTCATGTCAGTACCTCCACAGTGTTCATGTCAGTACCTCCACAGTGTTCATGTCAGTACCTCCACTGTGTTCATGTCAGTACCTCCACAGTGTTCATGTCAGTACCTCCACTGTGTTCATGTCAGTACCTCCACCGTGTTCATGTCAGTACCTCCACCGTGTTCATGTCATTACGTCCACTGTGTTCATGTCAGTACCTCCACTGTGTTCATGTCAGTACCTCCACCGTGTTCATGTCATCACCTCCACCGTGTTCATGTCAGTACCTCCAGTGTGTTCATGTCAGTACCTCCACCGTGTTCATGTCAGTACCTCCACCGTGTTCATGTCATCACCTCCACAGTGTTCATGTCAGTACCTCCAGTGTGTTCATGTCAGTACCTCCACCGTGTTCATGTCAGTACCTCCACCGTGTTCATGTCAGTACCTCCACCGTGTTCATGTCATCACCTCCACAGTGTTCATGTCAGTACCTCCACTGTGTTCATGTCATTACCTCCACTGTGTTCATGTCAGTACCTCCACTGTGTTCATGTCAGCATCTCCACCGTGTTCATGTCAGTACCTCCACTGTGTTCATGTCAAAAGAGATGACTTAGGAGGATGACATGGCTACAATGTGTTGGAAGCTGCCATCCAACACCGACGCCACTGACTGGGGTTCCTGTGGCAAGGGACGAGTTAAGAAGGATCGGACTGTTATGATGAATGACACAGCGGCAAGATGCCATCCTAGTATTGGTTGGTGTTCTTGCAGTCAACCAATGGTTTCTCTATATATCCAGGGCTGAGTTGGCATCAAGAGTCTTGATACAGCTGGACTATTACTGACTGCGCTTAGACCAACACTCCCTCGCCTCAGTTAAATGATAACAGGTTCCTATACTGAAACGACGTTACAGAACAGCAGAGTTCGAGGTTTTCGACTGACCATTGCCTGCCCTGTTATGTCGTTATGACGTAATGACGTTATCTTATAAATCCCATCTATAAATCTTCTTGTAATGTTTGGCATTTTGGTTAATTCAACATCGTCTTGAAACCATATCACCTACTTAATCATGCTTCCAGAATAGCATAAACATTCACTTCATCGTAAAACATAATGTCAGACTAGCATATATTATTTGACAAAACTGTGTTATTGAGGCTTTTGTTTGTCCTTTCTACGTTCTACTTTGTCCTGTCTAATGACAATTAATACAATTAGTGGGCTTTAAGTGCGTTATGACCATTGTTTAATGTTTGGGTACTTTATAACTGACAGACGAAAATGTTTACAAAACTTGTCTTATTACAGATTAAAAGATACGGATTTAAAGATACGCTAAAATGATTTTGTCAATAACGATGACATTGCGAAAAGTGAAATCTCACCTATGATTTAAGAATATCTGGTTTTAGCAATCCAAGCTTGTGACGTAAGTAGGCTTGCGTTAATCTGCCAACACACAGGTGATCCGTGGTCTGGTTTAGACTAAAGGAAGCTCGGTGCGGCCTGCTGGTAGAGATACACTCCATATCTTTTCTTAGTGTACACAGAATAATCTTTTAACCAGAGTTATTTACGGGGCTGGCTATTCGCATGTACCTGTTGAATGGCCAGGCAGTATCGAGACCAAGACGTCAGTGGGGGAGACAACAAGACGTAGCTAGGCAAAATAAAGCATCACCCACAGAGACTCGGTTTGCCTTACACGTGATAGGTGACAACTATTTGACATCCGAGGAGGGGGTAGTGGGGAGGAAAGTTGGGTATTTTTACTTAATATGTTCCAGAGAAATCCTGCTGCCAGGATTAAGTAATTAAATTAGAAACAAGCATACTGATTGTTAGTAAACATACCGGATCCTTTCAATGGTGTCTACCGTTTGGCAAAATGCCTGCTCTGCGCGTGCGTGCGTGTGTGCGTGCGGGCGTGCGTGCGTGTGAGTTGTGTATCTTTGAGTCTGTTAGTGGTTATGTGTTGTGGTTCTGTGTCCGTGTATTCGGTGTATGTGTATTTAATTTGCGGGTTTTTTCTGGGTGTGTGTGTGCGCGCGTATGAATGCATGTGGTATGTGTTCCTTATGTGTGGTATGTGTGTACATACATGTGATATGTGTGTGTCTGTGTGTATGAGTTTTTTCGTTTGGACTAGCGGGAAGATTGAGCTCCATATAGGTGCCATGTTTAGAAAGTGGGGTGATCATAGGGTCACGAGTACTGCGTGAGTACGTCAATAGACACCTGTGAGGAAATACCATATTCTTAATGATGCGTGCATTTGTCAATATTGGTATTCCCATTCCAGGAGAAGTGTCTGTCACAGGCTTTTATATACATTCCGCAATTTAATAGGCTTAGCATTACCAACGACTGTTCAAATATGTACCAAGTGTAATTCTAACGTCGTGGGGGAGATCCTAACTGAAAAATATTCGTGCAAAGGTATGATTTTCAGTTATCCCAAACACGATTACCGCATTTCATAGAAAGTAGTTACCAGCAGACACGTGACGTTCTACTCGATATCCGCTTCACGAATGGGGAACTCTCAGCTCAACCAGGTAGCCTGGTGGCTGAAGTGATTGCCCGAGAAACCGACGACCGGGTTCTATCCTCTACAATGACGCCATGTTGTTGAGATGATATAATGTTCGTAGTTTTATTACCTTAATATCGTTTAAAACGGATTAAACCCACATGGAGTTTCTGTCACTGAAGGCCTTGAGTGGGATCCCCTGCATTGGTGCAATACGACATGAAATCTACATTACTCACTCACTCTTGAAATGTGCACGGTTTAACATGTTACAGGGGTGCACAAATACACATCAAGATGTGCTAGACATAGGAAATAAAAGAAAGCATGCGCCCATATATTCAGATAAAATGAACAAATAAAGACTAGTATTCGATCTGAAATCTGCAGTGTTATGACAATTAGTTTCAATCCAGTCACGTTTTCACCACGTTTGTAATTTAGGGATCAAATCCAATTCCAAGCGTACACTGTATTTGCTCGGCAGTGCATTTACCTTCATGTCAGTCCTGCGTATGTGTGTGTACCTACACCTCAACTTTTCAATACGTTTTAAAATTTATAACATACATGATATATTTCTATATTTGTGCTTTTAGTAGGGGGGTAATATAATGTAATATAATGTTATGTTACTACATGTTACTTGATGGGTAGTGCACCATGGAATATAATACATGTCTAATGTTCTACAGATCTGGACGATTCCATAATGAATAGATGATAATAGATTCAAAAGAAATGAGCAAAACGAGCTTCACTCTCCTACGGGGATTATTATAAAAAACTTTCTATTATGTATACAGTTCTGCCTGTATCATTGGCATATGTTAGTAAATCACATTCAAAGAGTGGAGATACCAGGTGCTCGCTAAAAGCTGGCTTTATCTGGGCTCTGAGGGCGCCTGTTACAAAAACATGAATAGGCAAATCAATCGTTCACCTGATAATTCACAGCAACATAAGATACGTCAATGTATGTAATCACATTGAACACCATTTTGTCACTGATGCTTCAGATTTGGAAATGTCTTCTTCGTGACCGCCATTAAACCGTATGAAAGCTTTATAGATGCCTTGAATGTTGCAGGGAAAGATCAAACAAACTCTCGTTCCCATGTTCTTGTACCGCAAAAATTGTGAACAATAAATCCATGAGACAGGGTTGACATTCTACGTAAAGCAAAGCAAGTAGCTTTGTACAACGTACTGTACATAGTTTTGTAATCAAATACAAAAGTGGAAGTGTCTTCAGGTTATAGAAATCAAACCAAACGTAAGTCTCTGATGAGACACTGGCATATTTCTTCCCTATTCAACACGCACGACTTACATGTGGCAGTATTTGTTAAGTGAGGTATACCAGCCCCTTTGATCAACCAAATGAATGTAGTGGAGCTTACACATAATTCATATTATCTCAAGTCTTGTCAGATGGAACAACTACCGACCTTTCATTTATAAAGGCAGCCAGACTTCGATGACAGATAGCACGGACAGAATAGGTTTGTTCTAATTCTGTTTCTTCTTTCTCAGTTTGAACTGTCTACCAAGAACATTATCACGAGGTTACAATTACTTAACCAAGACATCCAAAGGGTCATCTTCTCTTTAGGCCTCTGTGTTGACATATCCGTTGACAGCATCAATAATGATCTTAAAGTTGTGATCCTAATTGGCAGCAGTCTGTGCGTGATCAGACTGTAGGTAGCTGTAGTATTTTGAAGTCGACATGAATCATAGGTGAATTTTTGTGCGAGTTTGACGGTCTGTAAATATTTCGATTAGATACAATTAGGATATTGATGTCATCTGCCACTAAGCACGTTGGCGGGATACGGTTGCCACCAACCATGTCACAAAGCTTGACCATCCCGCCGTCCATAGAGACCCCTCTCACTGCCAGCGTAGGTTGTTAGTGACTACGACCGAGGCCATTAAACAACCTAGAGCAAAGCGGCCCAACGGATCTCTTAGACATAGCAACCTGTGAACACCCGGGTTAGAATTGGTCTTCATTTTTCTGTCGTAACAGGTGGCTAACGGGTGACCAGGCTCACTGACTTGGATGACATATGTCATTGTGTATGAGTGGTGTAGGTCGATGCTCACACTATCAGTCACTAGAGTGTCTGGTCCAGACACGAATATGTACAGACCGCCACTATGTGTCTGGATTATTACTGAGAACGGAATTACACAATGAACAAACACGTTATTCACATTACAAAACTGAAATACTGAAATAGATTATCTACCATATGACTACCTTTGCAACTGCCTCCTGTGATTCTCTGTGTTCTCTGACTTAGTACTTACAGGCATGGCACCACACTGGAAATGGCCAAAGACTGGGCAATAGCCCTTTGAAATCTACTTCTATTTTTGAGATGGGAATTAACCAGATAATACTTGCATCCAGAAACCAGTGAAGGAAAATATTGCTCCTCATTTTTCACATATTAACGACTTATTTACTGGCATTTTGACATCCTGGCATTACCACAAAACTATTTTTCTTCTTTCAGAAAACAAATGTGTTTTGGTGCATGCATTGAGATAATACTCAACAATAAGCAGCACCACAGTCAACAGTGGAATGTGGTTCTTGATTAGGTTGTTGATGGTGTGATGGTGTGTATGGTCCCATAGTGTAACGTAATGGTGTTAATTGTTTTAACTCACAGATTGTGTTTCAGTTTTCACTTTGGTTTGTGACAAACACCCTGCTGAGATTCAGTATCACAGATGAAGGAAATACTGTCAGTGAAAAGTTTTCAAACATTCAATAAAACCAAATATTTAGTCCTACACTGCAAAAATATGTTTTCTACCTGTCTCTCTGCTGAGAGAAAAAAAACACTAACACAGACTATATTTAAATCTGTCTTTTATTCTGCACATGGTAATATATATAAAGAGAGTAATTGTACATCATTCTAATATGAATACAAATAAATACAGGACAATTCAATGGTTATGGATCTATACGCTATCACCATCATCAGAACACATAATCATACAAGTCTTAAAAGTTGATACAAACACTCTTTGGGCAGAATTTCACAAAGAAATCCCCAAAACATTTCTTTAGTACTTGAAAGACAACTTCATCAGATTCAGTCACTGTTGGGGTGACCTTGTTTTGCCATCCATATATAATACAAGATATCGCAAATTTTGTCTTTTCTAAGCTGCAGCATAAGCTACCGCAAGGCAGTTCAATGAAAACTTTCAGCCCCAGAAAAATATGTACAACATATTTTGGCATATTGGACCTTGAAGGGGAGAGGGGTATCAAATTTTATAAATTTATAAAATTTCCCTCCCCATTGTAGGAAGGTTCAAATATTAAAGAGCACCAGTGTCACCATGGAAATGAAACGAACATTTCCCATTGAAAATTGTTCTAAATTGCTCTTCTTGTGATGTACCTACATTGGTAAACTCTAATTTCAACAAAAACCAAAATATTTATTTGAAAAAAATGAAAATAGTTTAACAGCAGTTTTGAACCCTCTCTTGTTGTGTTCACGTTAATATTGCATATATTCCATGTTTAAGCTGAGTGGAGTTACCTCCCTTACCACACTGACTGTTTTTGGCAACCATTCCCTAACTACACCACACCTTTTGCCCTGGGTTTATTATAAATTTTGATATTTGGCTTGTAAATGCTAAAATATGGTGTCAAGATGCAATAACTGTGCACTCTGTATAGCAATAACTTTATAAAATTCTAACCAATACAACAAACATACTTGTACAGCTAAAAATTTTATTCATGGAGTACAATCTACTGTACCCAAACTTCGTTTAATTAAACCCAAATAATTACAGATAAAAATCTGTATAACATAACACTATATAATATAACATAACAATTTGAATTGTACATTATTACTTTTTGTTAAACTGAAATCAAATCTCAGTAGCTAATGCTGAATGTTTCTAATCACAATTTAATTTGTTTTCCTCAAGGTCTATACGATGGACGTTTCACTATGAGATTTTGATTTTGAATTGCTATCAAAACAAGTGACAATCATGACATGAGACTGACACGCTTGGACCCGTTTCTCCAAAATATGAGTTTCCTTTTCTAGTGCTTCAACATAACCAGGCTCATCAATATCGCACAGCCCTGCCACAAACACTGAAATGATCAAATGAAACATTTCAGATGAAATAAATTTCAAATCTGCAACCAACGTACCTTCTACAACAGTTTAGAACCAATCAAGCTAAACAGTTTCTAAGAAGTTTAACCAAAGGACATATTACAAATATTTTAAATCTTAGATCACTGGTTGGATACAAAACAAATATCATTCAAGGTCGTTGGTATTTACAATTTTTCTTCATGAAATTATCAAATCATTCCTTTCCAAAAGAAACATTTTATTAATAAAAATAATTTTCTTGGAAATATATCGTCTTGTAAAGAAAAAATTCTTTCTAGGGACAACAAAATTCTAGAGGAAAAATATACTCAAAAGTGCCACCTAAACAACAAAATATTCTGTGCATCTGGGCTGGTGAAACGATGACATTATACAGCTGTAGCAAAATACGACAATGTATACAAACTAACAGAATGAGGACAGTAATATTTAAACCCTGTACATTTTAGATGGCAATGTCATTTCCAATGTCAAGGGCAAGGTGGTAATCGATTTCACCCAAATATGCACCAGATTTGGACTGCATAATCAACAGGAGCGAAAATACATTGTTGCATAGCATTCAAACATTATGTACATCAAACAAGAGACCTCGGTTACACTGGAGGTATTGGTTGAATGAAAGCGAATGCTTAACAAAAAATATCAAAATTGCATACAGAAAAAGGTGGTTAGAAAATAATGTAGTACACTTTTGCATAAGGTCAGTATGACTTTAAATAAACTTTAGATGCAAAATGAGGTCTCGAATTTTTACAGTGAGGTACATTAGCAATGGAGATAGTACAGGACATGGAGATCATTACGATGATGAGGGCTCAAAGAAAATGTGCGATGACAAAATATTATGTAGTTGTGGAGTTCTTTTACCTGTCAGGGAAAAATAATACAAGACTATGTGGTGTCCACATCAGTTTCTAACTCAATGAATACAAAAAATTCAAGGGTACATCTAGGTTTAGAAAAGCCATAATAAAAGCTCTTTTCAAACAATCAATTTCCTACATCAGGTTCCATTTTTCAATAAAAATGTATTTGTGTCTTCTACAACTCCTAAAATAAAAATGAAACAGTTTTGTTTCATATTTGTCCTGAAGATTCATTCTTTATGAGACTGTACTAAATCTACCCTTGAAGTTTCACATAAATGTTCAACCTGTCCATCAGACATATTGAAGTAAGAAACTAGACAATGAGATTCAGCTACCCCTTCGTAGCAGAGACTGTGGAGGATTACAACCAAAGCTCGCTGGAGAGACAGTGCTAGAAAGATTTGTATGGTCTCCTCTTGGAACAAAACACGAAAGGTGCAGTTGCGTGCTGACATGATGCTACTGCAGGTCAGGTCATGTGACACATCAAACATCGGTCCGGCGCGATCGGCTCTTACAGGAGAAGCACATGAGAAACTTACAGTCGAAGCTCCACGTGCTTCGCTCCATCATAATGCGGTCTTTTGCCGCAGTCAACTCCTGTTTGAGATCCTCCTGCTTGTTGAGAAGCTCCTTCACTCGTTCTTTTCTCTGCTGCTCAGACAACTTGGTCTAGAAAATTAAAAATTTATATATTTTATTTCAGGCACTTTCTCAAGAGTGGATTCATGCAAAGATTGAGACTGTTGATGAGGAAAAGACTAGCAAAGCAACTGCTTCAAGGAACTGGAACATTTCAAATGGACAACAAATCAGAGAATAAAATTTTGCACCAAATATGTATTAAAATGCAATTACACACAAACTATTTGAACTGAATTGTATTTACATATGTAACACTTCATGGGATTTCAAGTAAGAAACGTTCCCTGGTTGGTCCAGCCTGGATTAACTACAAGATGCTTTAAAGAAACGTTCCCTGGTTGGTCCAGCCTGGATTAACTACAAGATGCTTAAATACAGCTTTAGTACAGACAACTAGGATCAAACAAACACAAACCTATGACATATATCAAACTGGAACTGAATGTAACACTCTGTTTACAAAGCAGCATTCACACACTCAAATGGCTACAATAAAGCAAGAGCTGGATTCACTGATGCTGATGCGGCAAGAACTGTCTAAAGAAATGCCAAAAGCAAATCAAGCAGGGATAAATTGGTACAGATTTAGCAAGCAAATCCGAACAAGAAATTGGCGGAAATCGCACCTCTTTCTCGTCGGTCCTGCGTCTCTCAAATCTCTCTACATCGTTTGCATCATAGCTCTTGATGTCTAACGGTTCTTCCTTTACCTTCCCCATGTGACGCGTATCCACCCAAGCACGTGGCGACGGGCTCATAGCTTTGCGACTAACTGATGGACTTTGCTTGCAACTGTCAGGGGGACTCTCTGATGACCTAGCAGGTGCTGACCGACTTCGGCGAGTTCCTGGAATCAACAGCACTAATTCAGGCATGTGTCATAACTTCACAGATAATTCAGTCACTTTACAGAAATAATTCCATTTTCTATAAAATCACACTCACTTGATATCTATGATAGATAAATTTGACGGCACTTCTATTTTGACCCAAAGTGTCCATTTTCGATCATCTCAAGTCTTTGCTGATTTTGACATATGCACTACAAGTATATAATATATGCTCATTCTCCATGAATTAAAAATATAACCAACATCCAGTAATTCTAAATAAGAATTACTACAATAACTAAGAATATGTTACAAAAATGAGAGTTATGTCCCTTTGATGAGATCCTTATTAACAGACTAGAGTGAATCAAATTTCCAACAGGGTTTCATTGTCATTTTTCACACAAGACCCAATACAAGCACTCGTTAAAACCTTATGAACACAACATCTAGGTATGGTGTCGATTCCTAAAAGTGGGCAATAATTCATTTTTCCCCAGAACTGATCTTCAGCGACAGAACACTTTATGGGATCTTTGCACAAACAGAACAAATATGAAAAGCAGCCAAATAAAACAGGCAGAATGAAACTCTTAGCCTAGCTATGTTGGAACACATTATAGGTTGATGTATGCATGGATACCCAGGAGAGTGATGTACAATAGAACAGTGTTGGCTTGTGTGGTATGTACCATGTGTAGCTCACAATACAAGGACTGCTCATATGTTTGTGTTGTGTCATCAGCAAATATTAGCATTCTTCTATACATAAACTCAGACAGGGCAAAGGAAGACAGAGAAAAAAACAATATTAATCATGTCATATTTCTATGAGTAATCACATACTCTGTTATGATATTTCATCATCTGTACAACTTTGAAAACAGATAGTTGGCAATATTCTTGAAAGAACACAATCTAATTTCAAGGAGTAAATGAAGTATTTGCTTTTAATCACACTAGCTGATAGAGAAACAAAATTCAAGAACACATTATACAGGATACTAAATCTCAAGAATACATTTCAGCAAATCTAAATCTCAAGAATACATTTCAGCAAATCTAAATCACAAGAATATGTTGCAGATAGAAGTAAATAATGAAATCTTAACTAGAAGAACTGTAACATCGATAGAGTGGCAGTATTCACTACACTGAAATAATGTTTGATCAATGATGAGGTTAAATATACCTTTTCGCTTTGATCCTTTCTTCTTCTCCCCTGAACTGTCATCTGTATTTTCTTCCTCTCCTGATGATGATCCTGTTGCCTCGCTGTCGCGTAGCATGCTTTCATAGCCACTGCTGGTTCCACCATGAAGCTTGTCAGACTTGTTGCCATGAGTTGAGTGGATGTCAGTGCTGATGGTGCTGCTGTTGTCACTGCCGTGTCCGCTGCTGGAGTGACTTGGTGTCCTGGGTTTTGTCACAGTTGCATAGGGAGACAGAAGCTTCTTGTCCACAGTAACTATTCCGCTGTCATTTCCACTATCAGAATCAGTTCCTTTGTTTTTGTGAACAAGCTCTGAAACACGACCATTCCCAATCTTGCTAGTTTTGCTATCTTTGTCTTTTTTCCGAGATTTGGACTCTTTGGCTGGGGCTGGTGTCTTAGAGCCAAAGATGGGTAGCTTACTATGGGCAGCTTTGGGTGATTTAGATGCAGACTTGGACACACCATTGCCTGGAGGGCTTCCAGCTTGGTGTGAGACAGATTTCTGAGATGATAATTTACCGTTTCGATCTTTCTCTTTGCTACGACCGTTGTGTGAAGAAACAGGCAAGGAAGAGCTTTTGCTTTTTTGATTTGGTGAGAGGTCTTTGTGAGAGTTTTTTGATGGAGAAATTTGTCGGCATGGGCTGGAAGGAGCCGATCCAACACTGGAGGGTTTAGGGAGGGAGCTGGGCTTGGATGTTGGTGAGGGTTTCTGAGGGAGAGGAGGTTTGGATCGTACTGGCATTTTTGAACTGCCCAGTTTTCCTGATTGCACATCTTGAGCACTATAGTCAATGCCTGGAGTTCCAGGTTTACATGGTCCCACTGAGAAACTTGAGGTAGGAGGGAGTTCAGATACACTGCTGATTCCAGAATCGTTGTGACTAGATGTAGCATACATCATCTCAATGGAAACACTTTCACCACTTATTACATAATTGTCCTTCAACTGATCTGCCAGCCCTTCCTTGAACACTTCTTTTAGAAGGTTTGGGTTGGAGGCACCATCAGGTCTCCTCAACAAGAGCGGCCTGGACAGTTCAGGTAACACATCATTCTCATTGTCATAATCAGATGGCACAGGAGATGTATTCCTGTCACACATTGACTTTATTCCCTTGGACATTGAATTGGAGCCTGTGGTGAGGGCACGCACATGCTCCTCTATAGCACTAGATTCAAGAAGAGGCTGATTCTCACAGTCCTTATCATTATCATCAGTCCGTGATCTACTGCTGAAAGTTTCATCATCAGGCACATCATTCACCACCCTCGACCCATCTCCCCGCTTCAATCCTTCCAGCTTCTCCTCCACCTGAATTTCATACATGGACTCACGATTCAACAAGCTTTCATTGTATTCTCCCATGTCCATGCTACTGTCGAAACTTGTGTCAGGATGTGCATCAGCTCCATTTGTTATTCCCTTAAATGAGTCTGATGCTGCCAACCTTTCAAAGTCTGAATCGTGTTCTGTGTTTGTTTCAGCATCAGCCATCACAACCTCTGAACTCTCAGATTTGGCACTAGTATCCAAGCCTTGCTCAAATGACACAGACTTTATCCACTCTGCCACCCTATTTGTTGGATGGGGTTGAGACGGAAGTTGCGTTTTCTGCAGTTTGGTTTGATTTTCAGCTTTTTCTTTATCCTTAGATTCTTGTTTACCTTTCCTCGACAAGGCAGGAGAACTTTTTGGCGAATGCTTTGGAGATGTGGACAAGAGTTTCTTTGCAACAGCTTCATGTAATTTTTGTTTTTTGTTACCAGACATGGACTCTAATGTACCTATGACTCTGTTATCAGAGTCTACAATGAACATGCCAGTTTCAGCATCATTTTGTCCTTGTGTTTCATTGACAACTCCATGTCTTTGAACCCAATCACGAACAAATGGTTTCACTTTAATTGTCTCAGGAGCAGGTTCTGGTTTAGGTCCTTCAGCTTTCTGTCCATCTCCTGTGTCTAGCATACTTGTAGGTCTAGAATCAGCTGCTTCTGCTTTAGTTGAGAGATTGCTGTCAAGACTTATTGTGCTTTCAGGGCGCTCCTTAGAATCTTGCACATGTTTAGGATGAGTCTGTTTTAGCACCTTACTACAAGTTTTCTGATGGCTTGGTGAAGACTTTGGTTCAGCAGATGCCTCTCTCAACTCAAATTTACATGATGTATGCATGGGCTGCTTTGGATCAATCCCTGCCAGAGGCACATTGTCTTTTGCTCTTTTCTGCCCAGCAATCATTTCTGAAGGACCATCAACCCATTGCTCCTCTGAGCTTACTTTCCTGTTGAATCTAGAAGCAGTTTTGGGTGTATCTGGTGGAACAACGAATGCCTGTGGACCATCTACCCACTGTTCTCTAGCCTTCTTATCAGGGTAGATAGCAGCTCCAGGTCCATCTACCCACTGCTCTCCCTGAAGAGGCTTCGTTTCTGGACTTGGCCTCATACCCCTCTTGCTGGAGTGATGTGGAGAGTGGGGTGGATGTTGAGGATGTTGAGGGTGTTGTGGATGCTGTGGATGCTGTCTTCCTTTCTCAGACCAGTGTGCATTAGCTTCTTTGATTTCTCCTGGTAGCTGGGGTCGTGAGATAACTGCTTTTGTTCTCACATTGGCTCGTCTTGATACTGCACCTGGTTGAGGAGATCCTGGAGCCGAGTGCATCTGTTTCCCATACATTTGCACGCAGCCATTCACAGGTGTCACAGATCTCAGAGGGGACCGACTATGTGTATCAGAATATGTCATACTTCGTCCGCTGTCTGAATTTGATCCTTCGTCTCCTGACGACCTAGACCCACTTGGTCGTCTGGGAAGACGAGGGTTTGTTCGAGGTACATGTCTTGGTGGACCTTCATTATCGGTCAGCTCGCGGTCACTCAGAGACTGTCCATTAGCACCAAGGTAAATAACTGTATCACAAGACTGTTCACTACTCGAGGTATAGTCGGGATCTGAATGTGATGACGAATACAGCACATCCTCTCGGAGTGTTCCCATTCGAAATCCTCGATATGGACGGCGGAAGTTGATGCTCTCATCAGTAGAACTATCTTCAGAACTTGTGCTTGAGAACTGAAAACAAAATATTTATGCATATATTTTTCTTTAAAATACACACAACAGGACATCTGGCTTAACCTGAGACTACATGTAGAACAAGATCTTGCAATTTTATGAACATATATATCCATACACAATATAACAAAACAAGGAATTCATCTCTATCATGTTATCTGCAATTCATCTATGTTTAATTCTGTTGCAGTTAAGCCTGCGGGTCACCAATCAAAAGTACACCTCTCCTCATAATCTGTTGCTCTTGAGTATTCCATCATCAGAGGAACGTGTACAGAAAACGTCAACCGATCCTTAATCTTCCTGGTTACTGATTTACACTGACTTGAGACACGAACAGGGAAAGAACCTTAACTAAAACAAATATATCCAATTTTGGGGTAAAAAACATTTCACTACAAAACATGTGTCAAACTTAAGAAATATGATGTAACAGACCTGTATGTTTGTATAATTGATTACAAAAACAAACTTTATTGTTTCAAGATACTTGGCATGAATGGGGTGGTTGCCTACCATGCAAATCCAAACAATGAATTAATACACAGTGCATGCTATAACACGTCAATACGTTGAAGAACCAGATATCTTTTCTATTCGTCATCAGGGTCGTGCAATATGATAGAACTGTTTACCTACACTGTCAGTGTACAATTCTTCAAATATTGAAACATGACAACTTCTCTTAGTGAACGTGGTGATTGAGAGGCCAACGTATTCAATACATTAGAGTGGGTACGCTAAAACGATGCTTGTGTCGATATGTTGACTTGGAAGCGTGCAAGTACGGAACAACAGGATGGTTATTAACCATTGAGAAAGTATTGATTGAAACCGTTAATCAGAGAAAAAGTTTGCCAAATGGAACACAATACAAATCAATGAAGGATGTTTTCCCCTTATCGGTATAACTGACTTGATCATTGATTGAGACCACATCTATATCAAATGCTCCGTTGGGGTATGGATCAGACAGTCTCAATTGTGGTTTATACGCTACAATTCAGATACAGCTTTTCTTTTTTGCTGCTCTAATACTTCCAATACTAGTGTATACAGTTGATGTGGCATATACATACAGAATAAATATTTCTGGACACAATTTGATGTACTGTTTGTATTATCATTCTAAAACATAATGTTACATACATTCACACAAAAATGTAAAATGTCCATGAACTCAATATCACATTTGTTGTCTTTATTGAATATTATTCATTTATAGCATGTTTGACTGCATGTGGCATCAGTCCTTTACAAGTTTACATTGTGAATAATAAGAGCCAGTATTTAAAGCTCTGATGGATTCTGCTCACCCCAAAAATAATAAATATAAAAAAAGCTAGATATTAGATTAGTTCATTCCCCCAATGACAGGCTAAGTGTTCAACACAAAAAACTGAAAAGATGTTTCACTTATACTGTTTACAAACAACAGATAGCACATAAATTCAGATAACTTTTGGAGCCATAAAATAAACCATCTTTTTTTCATACACATATTTCCACCTACCCTACATGATAATGGATACAAGAAAACCAACATAGTATATCCCGCCCTTAAATGAGTACATTAAAAAGAATAATGTAACATAAAACCTACAACAGCAGTGCAAAATCATCATCTAAATGTAATTCCAGGTAAACCAAAATCTGTCTAAATGGATATGTACTTCTAGTCCCAGAAAATGCCATGTATACATAGTCCAACCCCAAAATAAACTCAAAACTGCAACAAGCACTCAAAATAGTTCGGTTTCAAACGCTGTTAAATATCAAGTAGAAAGGGTCCCTTTCAAATTCAAATATCCTAAAAACAAATTTCATACCAAACACCAATGCCAAAGAAAATCATTTAAATGTCAAAAAACAATGCCCCATCTCTTCATCAATTTTCAATGACAGATTGTGAGACATTCAGTAAGCCATTACTCATTGTTGTAAGGTGATATGTTTACACTTATTGATCTGTTTATTATTGATTATTGGTTATTGATCTTCTTACCTTTGTCCGCCTCCTTTTCATCCTGTGTATCCTTGCAGCCAGTTGAATCACCTGCAACGTCTCATTATACCGGGAGATTCCTGACGACACATGCGCTATCATGCACGTTCGGCATGACATGTTGCCCAAAGAATCTCTCAAAAGTTGAGCTATCTTGCTGTCTCTGCAATTAAAGCCAACTTTTTACCATATTGTCAGCAAAGTCAATTAAATTTTCTTGCTCTGAAATGAAGCGTAATTCATTAATGTGTCAAATGTTTTTAGAACCACCTGTTTCCATAATTATCACCTGTTCATTGAATCAATCAAGCAAAAATGATCTTGGAATAAAAAGCCCAGTTTGAGTAATGGGTACAGTTTTATACATATGACAATTCCTGGCACAAAATGAAGGAAGAATCATCCCATCCACTTTCCATTTTAAACGTTATAACAAACGTTGGCGCTGAAAAATAACAGTTACAAAATGCTCAAACACCAAACTGCTGCCAAACACGTGTTGATTATTTACCAGAAAATTCCACTTGAGATTCCCCTGTTGCATTATCAGGAACTTTTGGAATACTGAGAAGGCCATGAGGAAGGAAGGTCAATATATCAACTCTAAAAGCAGGTTTCAAGAATATACCCCCTCTTCCGCTCAACAAACAGACCACCCCCTCCTCAAGCCATACCTCCCCCTGCATCTTCTGATCGGGTGCCTGCTGTGATGAAAGTCCATATCCCTCCCTCATGACCACCCCTATACTTTTATAGCAGAACCATTGAAAGTTGTGACAGCAGGGTTTAATTTCCTAATGACAGCAAAGTACATAAAACTAACAAGGTAAATCAGGGACAGGTGTAAAACTCGAGTTAATTAAGTTTGCTAATTAAGCTGGGAGACAAATGGTTATTGAATTAAAACATCCAATCAAACCATGAATTGGCCTTTTTCACAGAATCAGCACCTCAGCCAAACTTTCCATTTACAACATGTAAACAAAATCTATCAGAAACTGACTCATATTGCATGAATCACAATGCTTCATGAAAACATTTTGACATCCACGTTTATATAAAGCAATGGAACCCTAAAATGCATAACAAGAGATATGGTATTGGCAATAATAACATGCAGCTTCTGCTCCATGTCCATGTTCCCAAGAGAAACCCTTATGTTGAGGAAGAATTATATCACTTGAGTGGGAAACGCCACACCACAAAGAAGACATAAAACCTTGCTATATTTACAGGCCGTGTTTTTATTGAATTTAACACTATCATAAACAGCTAATCTACACAAGATGGCTGCTATGAGACTGATATTATAGGGATCATGCACATTTAAAACAAAGGTAGTTTTGCCTTGACCCAGTCTTTGTGTAAGGTAGCCATATCAATAATAAAAATCAATGGTGTATGTTAAAAGCATCTGTTGAAGAAAAGTTGAAAAGGATTGGTTTTCACATGAAACCTTCTTGTGACATCATGACTGGCATGAAAAGCTTGATTCTCTTTGTTGTATTCCATTATGAAAAGTCAACCAGCAGCAGTTATAGCTATTAAATAGGGCATAATATCATTACACGACAAATATTGTTTATGATTAGTCATCTTCAGTGGTCTTTGCACAGTTTTCACATTGTGCATGGGAAACATTATGCAATTACTACTTAAGACCATTTATTACTTTATATCATGGTATTTACTACCTTATCAATGCCTCATACAAATAATTATCATCGTAATAAAAAGAACATATAAATTCAAAGAGACCCAAGCCCTAAAGATTGCATGGTCTTTTGTCACGTACAGATGATGATGAGAAGTGAAGCTGAAAATATTTTGAAGATTTCCAACAAGTTTCGTTAACACTGACATGTTTTGTTACTTCTAAATTTTGTTGGATCCAGGAAATTTGATAGGCAGGGTTCAGGGCACCCCCACCCTCACCCCCTCCCCATTGGCTCCACAAAAGAGAATCCAATGTGGCCCTAAGTCATTTTCACTGGTCTGGCAACTTAGAACCTTTATGAAACATCGTCTTTCAGGACAAGTATCCTTGTTTCTTAAATATTGTTTTAAAAAGCTTTTTTTTCATCTTTTTCACAAGAATGTATAAAAACATTTCTTTTAACAAAAAGATGACGAATCGCACTCGTCAAAAGATTTACAAAACTTTACATGTTTTCATTTCCTTTTCTGTGAAAGATGCTTTATCATTTTGACTTTGTGCAAACTTCTGAAAAAGACAGGCTTACCTATAAACAGTATACTATACAGATATTCAGTTCCACATTTGACTCAATGACCTTTTTGTGGCAGCATTCAGGGCATTTTTATCAAGAAAAAGGGCTGGGTGTGACATATGCATGCAAAAACAATTTCAGCTTCATAGTCCACACGTTTTCAATTCAACATCAATCAATGCCAAGATTTGTTTCACTCTTTAAAAAACAAATTGTATTCTGAAGTACCCGATAGTTTGAAAAACAATTGACTTCAGTTGCCATCACTTCTACATAATTTTGAAAACAAAAATAGAAATTCTGCTATTCCAACTCTATTCTAAATTACTCAAAACAAACAAAGCATAAGCTATAACAATTAGGTGCAACACTGTATCACTTTCAGTACAGGTCCTCTCAGTTGGTTCTTTTGTCAGTCATAATGTTTTCACACAAAAATAAAATAAACAAATGTCAACACACAGGTCTCACTGACAGTGAGATGACGACTGGTTTAGAGCAAACAGATCTCCCACAAGGGATAAAGATCTCAATCAGTTTAATGACCTTGCTCAAAGGTCAGGTGATGTCCCTGTTTCATGGTTAGGAAGCTAGTATCTGATCTCCTGGGAACATAACTGGCTGAGTTAATACTGTCTCATCATCGCCAGGGCTATCTACATGCTAAATGCCCATCACAGAGCTGACCGATTTGAATAAATATGGTCTGAGGGAACTGACCAAGAAGATTAAAGAGCTTTCAGTGTTTTTATGACATGTCCAGAGATATCTCTGTGTACTGAATACTAACTTCCATACAACCATAAATAGTTCAGTTTGAAAAACAGTGAACTGTTGATATTTGAAAGTGTATTATGTAAATATAACAGAGAGATTTCCATACATGACATCATATTGAAAATATAATAATATTTTTAAAGAATATAATCATGTAAATAAATATAAAAGATTTCCAAACATGACACCATGGGTTCAAGTTCACTTCAAAGTCACAGCTATATAACATCAGTGGTTAGGCAAACCTCACTGAAATCAGCCATATATTAGAAAATGCATATTAGTTGTCTGGTTTCACTTACAAGTAAGACAAACACTGTCATAAAGACAGGTTAGAGCACTTCAGTCACATTATGGCCATTAGTTATACTCAAGTTTCTGAACATTAAGGAGAGATCATTTCTGCTTGATTTCCTCCAGGCCCATAGGTGGCGCTGCAAGTGGATTTTAATTGAGATCTATATTCCACACAGCACTGTAGATCCACTCACAAATATTTATTCAGCAGGGGATGCCTCATTGTGGAGTCGAAATATTTCGGAAGGTGATGGCATGGATATTCTTTATGTAAACTGTCCCCAAAGTAATCAGTGAGGCAGGAATAAAAGTAAAAAGTTTAAAGTCCATTCTTGGCAACTTCAAACAGCCGGGAAGTTTTAAGGGACCCTAAAACTGAACGCAAATACAAACTAGCTCATTTGCTTGGTCGTAGCAAGTCATGCAGTCGTTCTGGGCCAATTTGTCACAATTCTCCTATCATTGATTTTTCTATCTTTATTTCCTCTGCGAGTCTTCTCCAAGAGGGACTGTCGTAATTCGGTCCATACAATCAAGGAAAACATTCTTCACCTAGACTAGATAAATTGCGAGGTCCTCTCCGTCAGTAGACCGGACAGTGGAGACCGTTCAAGACGAAGTTCTTGGGTTGACAGCAAAGACCTCACACATCAGGTGAACCCACGTTCATTACCACTTGGGAATACAGCGATAAGAAGGTTTATAAAGTCATTAAATGTTGTGGTTGTCATAGTTTTCATGTCCACTGATCAGTATTTCACTTGAGATTTGAGAATTTCTAACTTTTGCTGTATAGTTTTCTTCTGGAATTAAATGTCATTTTCAAATCAATTTCAGCCATGCCACCAGAGACTTCACTAATGTCCTTGTGCAAGATATGTCAGTTTCAGTCTTATCAACTGAAATTGTTTTCATCACAGATATTTAAATTTCCACCTTTCTTTCAAGTAGTATTATAAAATATCCTCAAACTGAAAGCACTCCAAATGCTTGTCAGTGGTGCAGTGTGTTCATTAAGATATGCCAATGAGTGTGTTTCCTCATGTTTTAATGATGCATCAATTTTAAAAAATAAATATACATATTCATGTACATGCAAAATTAAATGACTATATGTATAAACTCCCAAATTATGCATCAAACATTTTAAAAATTTGATACATACTTAAGCACATGTAAAATTAAATTACTGCAGGTATAAACTCACAAATGGAAACTTTTTTAAAAACTTTTGGATAACATACATAACATTACATTGAACACAAAAAGCAACAGATACATAAAAGAGAACCACACTTTTGTGAATTCAGGTATGTTCTTTATCTTTGAGAAGTATTTTGAAATATATGTACCCATCCCTTCGTAACAATTTGGCTTTACGTCGAATGTACTTAAAAATTGAAACATTAACTTCCAGTGTACAAAAAATGATCACTTTGGTACGAATCGAATTCTTGGTAAGGCTGCAAAGCATGTTAATCAAATACCTTCAATTTCATGCACATCAATTTTGCATTTTGCCAAACTTGAGATATTCCTTTGCAGAAAATTTCATATCTATTATTCATATTTTTGGTGCAGTTTAATTTAAATGACAAAGGGAAAATTGTAATGGAATTTGAACCTTTAACTAAAAAATCAGAAAAATGGATTGATGTTTGGGTATTTATCAACGCTTAGCCTTAATTTAGTTCATCATATATTAAGAGACTCCCTATGAAGCATAATCAGGCAACCTTTATGAAGAGGATATCAAAGGGGTAATTAGATTCATAATAATTGGTTCTGGGTCCCAAAGGCAACATTAGTGACTTTGGCTAACCCCAATCCAAGAAAATGAGCCACATTTCCAAAAGAATGAGGCGGAATCTTAGACAATATCCATAAATTATATGGTAATCGCAGGAACTGATTTCATGTTTAACAACACTGTTGCGATTAAAGGATGTTGCAAATTACTGTGCATGTGAGTCACTGCAAAGAACAACACCATTATGGCACCTGTGGTTTTTGTACAATTTACGATTATTAGGACATCAACAGAAGTGTTAAATTGTTCAGGTTTTTACCTCCATTTCGAAGAGTTGCCTGAAAAACTATACAAATGACTCAAAACACATCCATATTATTGTGCAATACTTGATCCAGTGTGGTGGATCCACTTCAACCTACAGAAATTTTCAAGCAAACTAAAACTATGTGAACTATTTGGTTGTGCTAAATATTTATACCCTTGTCATCTAAAAACCATTGATGTTAAAGAAGTTTCTTCTTGTTTCAATTCCTATCCCAGTCTAACGTCTCCCATATGTACCAGAAAATAATCCTTTGAAGATATATTTAAATATATTGGATATAAAGGCAGTACAATTTACACAATGGCAGACTTTACTCATTAAATCACTGGAAGGAATCCTGTATGATTTTATCATGCCACTTGTGTAAGACCACCACTAGATTTTCCATCTTACAACATAAACCCACTAGGTACAAACAGATTGTTGTTGTCAGACGGATACACCATCCTCAGTATGGCTACCCCTGAACCTAGATCATCTTAACACAGCAGGGGCAGATAACTCCCATCACAGCAGGGGCAGATAAGCCAACATGGTTTGCTCCAGCCCAGCTGCCAATCACCCAGATAACCTAACAAATTCCAGATTCAAATCTATCTCAGAAACAGCAAGAAGCCTGCAAGCAATTTCACTCTCAGCCTAAACACATTTTTCCTGACTACTATGAGTTTTGATTGTAGTAGCAATATGGGTTAGTTAAAAATGAAAAAAAAAACCAGAAGTTCCCTTGTGTGATTTAGCATTTGTCTTTGAATGAAAAATGACAATACAAATTGGAAAAACAGAAAGAGAAAGAGAGAGAAAACAAATAATGAGGGGTTAAAAAAACATACTCATCCATGAAAGATGAAAATATATGTTAAAGGTCATTAGACCAACTAAGAATGGAAGAGAGATGGAATGGAGAGAACAGCATTGAACATGTGTACAACAAGTGTTCATTAAATCTCTCTAGAGAATAATTAACACAAAAATATGCATGCTCTGCACATATGCATTGGCATGCATTTTGCTCCATCCTAATCAAAAATATGTTGCAATCCCTTGAAGTGCTTCAAAGCATCTGAACATAAATACAATATTCAAATCATATCTCACAATTAATTTCCCATCTTGGAAAGGCAAAAAAGCCTCTTTGTTAAAAGGCAAATGTGAACATACTGAAGCAAACATTGGTCATTAATTCACCAGAAAGACTCTTTACCTAATGCAAAATTTTCCATCAGGCTGAAAAATATTCCAGTTATTGCCACTGACCCCTTTTAACATTGTTGTCCCTTGTCTCATCACACATCCCAGCCAAGTCTACTAACTCCTTGATGTAGAATGATATATCCACACAATTAAAACATTTCTCGGAGATGCCACATCAATTTGGTATAAAATTTTATAGCTCCTGCACATTTCTCATTACCAAGTATCAAACAGTGGCACCAAAGTCCATATTGATTTTTATGATTATTGACCATGTAAAGCATCAAAGGAACCTGATGTAGCATAAAAAGGATAACATTGTTATCTTTTCTGTGTAATAAATACCATCTCATCAATAAGCCCACTTTCATAATATTTCACTAAATATTTGGTGTGGAAGGAGTATTATTTTTCTCATTTATTTCTTAGGCGTAGTAGTAAATAGACATATGTTTTATAATTTCTCACTGAGATGAAGAGGGTAGAACAATATCACGTGGCCCAAACATTTTCTGGATAGAAAACTTTGTCAGATGAGAATGCTTCAAACCATTGTCTTGTTCTTTGACAGTGTTTACATTTTGCATGAGAATCAACATAAACAGTGATGTGACATATTAGAATCCATGTTGTAGGTCACTGTCAAACATTGTGTTTCATCATAATTTGATGTGTAATACTGCAAACATTTAAAAGCATTTTGGAAAGGTCTTTGTTTATTCCTTGCTTTTAAATGTACTTGTTGATGAAAAAGTACATTTTACAGATGATATAACTCCTGGCATTTTAACATTTCATTGTTTATAAACTATGCTATTTCTGGTTGATTGAAGCTTTTATCTCAAGATTATATATCTTAACATGTCTTTGTGTGCTAGGAACAGAAGCGTAATCATCCTAAGTTTCCTATAACAATCTCACTACTAAGGGAAATGTGTAAGACTGAAAGGAGAATTCCTGTTCTGGTTTTCTTGAAATGGACTATCTGCAATAGCAGCATCACACCATCAGGAATCTTACAACAACAATGTCTAAAGCCAAAGACTACTAGAATGTGTACTTCAGTAAATTTCAGCTGTCATGGCCAATACATCTTTTGAAAGAAACATTCTGGTACATAGCTAAAGACCCCTTGCAGTCTTGATCAGAAGAACATAACAAGATACTATGCTCAAATCCTGGGTGGTTTCCAGATTAGATGTAGCTGAAGTAAAGTGCCGTGTTAGGTGTAGATATTATCTCACCATAATCAGATGAATTTTTAAGGTTGAGGTTGATAAGAATGATGTGTATCATATAGCAGACTAAGTTAGCCATGAGACCAGTTCCAATTCAACTGTTTTGGCACAACTACCAATAAGCTACTAAACATAACAGAATCAGTTTCATGGTGTGAGTGTATGCTAACTCCTAAATTCCTCTTTCTTTCTAGAAACTATTGTGCTCAATAAAAACATTTCCATAAAAGTTTCATCAATATTTCTTAAGAAAGAAATACAGCAGTGCTAAGCTGAAAATCAAATAGAATTTGTTATCTACAATATGCATGCATTATACATAAAGTCTATACCTGTGGGGTACATGGCGCTGTCCATTCACCAGAGCGAGTATGACATTGCCAAGGGCAGAGAGACTGAGGGCAACGTTGTTGGGATCCTTTGACTTGGATGTACTTCCTAGGTCAATCAAGTGTAGTCGACTTCGCCCTCCAGCAACTGAAAAAGAAGAATCCATTTTAAATCAATTATCTTTGTCTAAGTTGATTACAACGGTGAAACACATAACTCTGTTCCCACTTCTTGTCAGCTTAGTCTACATGCGAACCCTCCCTGCTAGAGGCCATGGTGCATAGAAAAGCTGAAAAAAATGGCCTAATTTGTAGCTGTATTCCAACAAAATAAGATACATTTTTAATGATTACTTTTACACTAACCTACACATTAAAGAGCTTCCTCAACTGTGATGAACTGGAAATCAATTTTTTCTGCAGGAATTTTTTAGATAAATTTAATTGGGTTCTAATTTTACGCTGTTTTTTGTATCATTAAAATGTGATAGTTATTTCAAAACCTGGAACAAACTTATTCTAACATTTCAATAGGTTACTGAATGTCTGGGGCAACAGGAAAATGAGTGAAAAACTTTAGACATTCTGTGGAAGTAGATGAAAAATCATGACACTTACTCAGGACCTCAAGTTGCAGCTCCCAGCCCAACAACCACTCGAAAAATGAAGGGAAACTATTTTTACGTCAGCTGCTCTAGCTCTGCTAGTTTCCTAGCGCCTCCTGAGGCTAATGCTATTTGTTAGTGAACCAGCAACTTTTTATGATCATATTAGTGAGGTGTAAAATAGTTTCCACAGAGTTTATCATTCTATCGAAAGACTTACACTTATTTCAAGCTCAGACCTAATCCATTTGAGTTTACTCAATAGTGATATTTAATAGAAAAAAAACAGCCCATAAAACCTGTTAGGAAAAAAATCAATTTCTGGAGCAGCTATATCATGAAAACATATCAACAAGCAATCTCTGTCAAATTACAAAAATGAAATTCAATCTCCACGAAAAAAGGAAGAAATATCTACCTCCAAGAAGCAGTTTGCAGGAAATATTGCAAATAAATCCAAGCTAGAGCAACTTAAGAGACAGAAGGAACGAGCCAATTCTGCAGCATTCCCCACTATATGTGAGAAGTCAAGGCCAATGACTACTGCTCTGGAAATCTGATGAATTTACCAGCTTACTGCCGATTTGTAGTCTGTTATCTTGAAGTAGTCTCTGAGCTGACCATCCTCTGCTATCTCCTTACCCTGCTAATGACCAGTGCCCGTCACACCAGTTAACTGATCTTACTGGGGCTGAATTCCTTATATCACTTCAACCACAGCCAGAGGTGTTTTAATTGCTTCTTGCCATGCCCCTTCCAAGCATCCCTCTTAAACCAGACTACCCCCCTCCCTTGATGTCTGGTGAGACATTGCATTGTTCATTTCATCACTGAACTCGTCAATTTCAATGGTGACACTTACACTCGAGCTGTGTCTACACATGTCAATTGTTGTCTAGCATGTAACCGACACCTCACAATGCATGTAAATCACTGCATTGTAGATACTTATCTCTCCCACTCGGGGTTTATGGTATGTGTTAATCCCTTGTATTGATGTTTTTATAGCCTTTCAAATGGATTAAGTCTGATTGGCTACATCATCCACCTACAATAGCTACATATACTCAATAAACAAGGTCATTGTCCTCTGATACAACAGTGTATATATTAGTTATTTGAGTCTGAACATGCTTCATTGTCACTCCTTAATAAAGGTCCAGGTATCTCAACAGGTAATTAGCAATTAATTGCCTATGATGGCCTTTGGCCAGATGTGCTAATTTACCTTGTTCTACTATAAACACAATAGATTAGACCAATTAATTTGGTTTGTAGACGAGTGAATTATTTCATGATC
The DNA here is from genome assembly GCF_037392515.1 of Haliotis asinina. Lineage (NCBI taxonomy): Eukaryota > Metazoa > Mollusca > Gastropoda > Lepetellida > Haliotidae > Haliotis > Haliotis asinina. The sequence continues at coordinate 20,332,422 of NC_090287.1, forward strand.
TAATGTAAATATTTTGACAGTTTGTATTTGATGTATTCATATATTTCTGTAAATATATAAATAATGAATTAGTTTTCCCTTTGATCAACACAGTGTAAAGTTAGCTCGGTACTCTCATAACACTAATCTTCTAAAAGAAAGTTACCATGTTTTGCTCGTATATTGCAAACAGGATGACTTGTTTAATTTACAAACTGTCAAAATGATCGATTTCTCTACACGATTTTAAGGATTACCATACTTTTGTTGAAAAAATATGACAGATTGAGAGGGAGCATCATGAAACTAATGTTTCCAAGGAAACCTCACACTAGTATTTTCTAGTAGCATATATATATAGCAAGGTTTACGATGTAGAAATCATATGTTCTTTTCAAATTCTTTGAAAAATACCCTTTTAGAGTTCCAGTTGTTGACACAGTTACAATAGTAAACTGACAAACTGAAGGGCAGTCTTTGAAGCAGTTTAACAGTGACCCAAAGGTGTGTGGAGATTTCCGTGTGAGACCATAAACAAGTCTGATGACCAATTTAAAGGAAAGTGGCTTTCCTTGAGTCTAGACTTGAGGCAAACATGAAAGATGTTCCTTGATAATGAGAGAAAGATGGTCCCTTTCAGTGAAAGAGGAACCATTTAGTGACAGATTTATAACATGTATCTGTGTTTTGGCTGGTTCGGCTGACGTGAGGAGGGTTGTGCCCCATGAATCATTGGCACCAATGAAGCATGGTTTTCACTCAACCATCCCTCAAGGGTTTATTTTGAAGAGACTACTGACAAGATGGAGACAGGAAGATTTTTTTATCATCCAACTCATCTGTGAATGATTTGGAAAAATAAATAGACAATATTTCATACAAATTGGTTCCTTGGTGACAATTAATTATTTCGTCTCATCTTTTATGGATTTGGATACTTTTAAGCTCTAACCAAATTGTCTGTTTTTCAATTTTTGATTAATTTTGGCTGAACAAACACTGCTTAATCTAGTTTGTCTTCTGAACCAACATTTTTTGTTTTTCCCAACTGAAATTGAGCCTAATATGTTTTAAGTCTGAAACAATCAACTGTTCCTTCCAAAGATGCTAGAACAAAACAAAATTAAGCCATGGTTAGAGTTAACAACAAGGATAAGATATGAAAGCCTATGGATAAGGACTGTTGGGTTAAAACGTATACCAGCTGGTGACAACATTAAAAACATCACTAAATGTAATCGATCAGAATGATTATCCTTAATGCTGTTCTGTTTTCTTGATTTACTCCCAAGTTCCAAAATGCCAAACAAACAGTTGAATCAGCGCACAAGTTGCAATGAGGTGCTGAACTATGTAACATATGGACGCATGTTATATTTTGCTTATTTACTTGTATATATACATTCACTCTGCGTTTTAACTAATGCTTGTGTACCCTGATTGTATGCATGTCTTCAGAATTGCCTATTTTCCTTAATGGAATATCTAACAAATATATCTTACCTTATCTTTTCTTTTCATTTCAATTTGCCTTTTTGATAAAGCTAAGATGTTAGCATGTTAACATAAGAGTTGAGCATCATTATTTTTTTTTAGCAAGCAAATGTATGTAAACTTATCCAATTTTTAATTTCAGTTTGCTTTTTTGAGAAAACTAAGATATCATAATGTCGACATAAGAACTGAACATCATCATAAAGTTGTTTTAGCATGCAAATATATCTAAAAATATCCTGTTTCTTAATTTCTAACTGTCTTTTTGAGAAAGCTTAAATACCATACCATTCTGACATGACCTGAGTATCATCATAATGTTGTTTTATATAACATATAAAGCAAATATATGAAAACTTATCATATTTTATAATTTCAATTTGTCCTTTTGAGAAAACTTACAGATACCATTTTAATTTGGACATGATCTGAGCATCATCATTATGTCATTTCAGTAAGCAAATATATCTCAACTTATCATATTTTTTAATTTCAATTTGTCTTTTTGAGAAAGCAAAGATATCGTTTCAATTCCAACATGAGCTGAGCATCATCGTAATCTGTCTCAGCTCTGTGTAGCAACCCCACACCCCAAAACGAAGCCCCATTCCCTCCTGTGGCCACCGTTTGCCAGCTGTGAACACACACAGCTCAGTATCAGCAACAACAAACATCTCCTGGAGACATGTATCATTGTCAGTGGAGTCCACTACCCACAACGTGATACAGGCAGTTAGTTGTAGAGGAGGCCATTATTGCCTGGATCTGATGAAGCATTTGAGTTCAGAGATGCCTTGGCATTTCCCATTTTATAGGCCTCAAATTCATCATGCTGAGTGTGGAATGATTTGAAAAATCCAGATATTATTCATGTAAGTTTAGAAAGTTGACTGAAGTAATGTTATTGTAAATGTGATCACATGGGGAATCATGTCTGTCAGTGTTTAATCTGAAACCTTATTAAAAAGTTCACCATGATTACAACTCTTGGGGTTCAAAACTGCCGCGGTTTGTGCATTACAAATGGGATCAGTTTAAATTTATAAGGAATAGTTTTTGTTTCACAACACTGACAGAAATGGGCTATGAAGTAATTAGATTTATCTCACAGTGTTCGTCTTTGGTACTGAATAATTCCAGCTACAGCATAGGCATGTGTGTCTGAGGGAGTTTTGTGTTACACCACTTTTAGCAATATTCAAGCAATATCATGACAGGGGACACCAGAAACGGGTTTCACATATTGTATCTGTGTGGGGAATCAAACCCAGATCATCAGTGTGACGAGTGAAAGCTTTAACCGCTATGCTACACGACCACCCTTTCTAACTATGAAGAAATCAGGCATTCCTGTGTTGCACTGAATACCACAGATTTACACCTTCAATGCCTCATGCAAACATACATGTTTTTCTCCAGACAGAACATGACAAAACTGACATGTAATCACCATTATCATTATAATAAGAATCTTGAACACTCGTGCCAATGTCAAATGTCAAAGCAGAAAGATAAATATGACAATTTCCTAGAATCAACAGGGAGATGGTGTCAGGCCTCTCACCTCCAAACAAGTTGATAAACTATCTCTCTCGGAACAAACATAATCTTCTGACACGCAAAATAAAGAGATAACTACGACCTGTTTGACACATTCTCGCAAAAAGTCAAATAAAAACATCCTGCTGGAGCAGCAACATTTTGATACAAGTAATTCCATGTTGATGAAGACCCTCCTGTCAGGGGACAAGTCAGGGCTAATTTAATGAACTTAAACATGGACTGAATTTTAAATGAGCTGGTAACTCCAGAGGGCGCTTGTTAGAACCCAAGAGGCACGGGTTTTCATCATTTGACATAAGCCCTAGAATGTGCTGGTCCTAGGGCATGCACTTGAATGAACCTGAAACATTGCATTATGGGATACAGTCCTCCACTTATCACTTTAAACAAGTACATGCAAGACGGAAGCCAAATGTTGCCTTATTAAAAACAGTTTGTTTAAACTGTCACTTAGGGTAGAGATCTCTGACTACATTTTTCAGCTTAGTCTAACTATGCTGTATTGACAGACTTAGAGTTGGTGTACTTGTTGGCACGGCAGTCTGTGGAAGATTCTCAACTGGATTTTGACCCTGGTGAAAATATCACTGTGTCTGGTCTCTCGTGGGAGAGAATTGATGGAAACTTTGATCAGGCATGTAATTTGTAGTATAGCCCGACAAACCCAGTCAGCTCACAGAACAGACATCATAAATGGAATGACCTATGTTTCTGCTGGGTTAAGAATGGGGTGATCAGGTGTAGATTTAGCTGATGAATCAACTGTGTGTAACAGCTGAAACTACTAATATTTCTTTGATATAAGAAGTGCCTCTTTGAGACCTTGGACTAATTTTTTCTAAACCCCTCAACCATGCATAGTTGCAATACTGCTGATGTGGCTTAAAGTATATATTTACTCATGCCATCATTTGCTCACTAAAACAAACAATCTTTATTTCATTCACATCGTCCTTTCGTCACCAGCAACACAAACTCATCTCATCCATATTAGAGCTTTAAGATCAGATCTTGCATATGATAAACCATGTGTTCAGACAGAAAACATCTAGTAGGTGACATTTGTTCTGAATCAGCTGACTGATTAAAGGAATTATGTTCCTGAACCCATTTCATGAAGGGATCACAGCACAATGACAGTTTTAATTGTTAAACAGTGGAAGTTACGATCACCTTAGTCCCAGCATCACTCTGTGGAACAGCACCCTAGACTCTAGTGCTCCACGAGGGGTCAGTGAGCAAATGTGTGTGCTTTCACAATAAAATTCTTGATTGTCATGATCTGCCAGCCTCCAAAATCTCATTCCCCTGATATGTCTTTTGTTCTTTCTGCACTTGAACTTTCAACATTTGGAGTCAAGTTCTGTTTTTGCATGAGATTTAAACTTTTTGAACACACCAAGAGATTCATTATATTGTATCTTAGTACAAGGGAAAACCTGTCATGGCTACCAAGACTCAAGCAAAGACTGGTATGATGAAGAACAAGGTGGAAGAGTTAAAACCAAGATTGTCTGAAGGTCATACCACAATAGGAATGGATGTAGTGCATGATTTACAACACCACATTGTTTCTGGTCCACTATTAGTCCATCTAGTCTTGGGTCAGTAGTCTAGTGGTTGGCCTCACCACGCCAAATGACCAGGTTCGATTCCCAATATGGGGACAAGGAATGAACCCAATTTTTGGAGTCCCCACCATGACATTGCTGTAATATTGCTAAAGGTGGCAAAAAACTAAATTCACTCACCATCTAAAGTAGATTATTCACGGTGGTTATGACACTGGTGTAATTTGAGGCTGAAGTACTAGAACCATATACTAGTGCTAACTCTCTAATGGAATCACAAGCCAGCATGGACATAGTCTTGTTCCAAGGCTAGTGCTAACTCTCTGATGGAATCACAAGCCAGCATGGACATAGTCTTGTTCCAAGGCTAGTGCTGTTCTGAAGGATAAGCTCATGGATGTAATACAGAAGAAAATCTTGATAAGTAGAGGACCGTAGTCTAAGGATGTGAGTCTGTGAGAGGGACAATGTGCTCTTTTTATTTATTTTGAAGCTATTACAAATATATCACACAACATTTTAATATTCAGATGACATTGTGCATTACCTTACCTTCAAGTGAAATATTTTTATCGTCAATGACAGTTTAACATGCTTCTGTGTCGCCCCTCCCAGGAGGGTGACAACTGGAAAAATATTACCCACTGCCACGGTTACCACCTAACTCTCCACTGAGAAGCTGTATTGCTGACAATCGTATGACATCATAATAAGATGCATGCAGAGTTTGAAAACCGTTTTCAATCAGCTGTTTTTGAGTTCACTATGTACACGTTTACTTTACCAACTTTCACTGCTTTATTTAAACAATTTTATACATTGAATCATTTGCATACTCATCTTAAACTACCAAAATTACCATATTTGTAGCAGTCATAAGCGTGTTATAATATGTTTCAATGATTTTAAATTTCCTTTTGAGAGGCAAATGCTGTTTTGTTTACCCTTCATATAGGCTGTAATCTCCAAAATAGAATAAAATGATATTTTGTACATTTAACATGTTGGTAAGATAAATACATTGTATGCTTCTCCCTCAGGTAATACAGTCTCATGAAGGCCTGTTTGAAGTTTCATCTCTCATGTACCAGATGCTATAAAGAGGTATACATCAGACCATATCACCCTCCACAAAAACATACAACTTATATTTCAAAACTTTCATCTAATCAATTTGTATTTTTGGGCATCTAAATATGTTAGCATGTGCATTTTGATTAAACAAACTAGAAGCTGTAACAAAATGGTGATGCTTTGGAAATAAATGATAACTTGTGTTTTGAAACTGATTGCTATTGCCTGGAATATTTTGATAATGTTGGTAATTTTATGTTCAAGTGTACACTTTCTTTTTCCCAACATTTAATTATTGATCACAAGTCCCAGCTGCAGCATAACCTGAAGATGGAATGATCGCATTTCTAATGACTACCTACGACTTTGAAGGTATGTAGCCACAAGCCTATCCACTCGTGTAAAGGCTTCCATTGTGCTTGCAGGTCTTAACTAATGTCAAACTTCCTTCACACCTATGGAGCTTAACTACCTTCAGTTATCATTCATATCTTAAATACCAGTCATGATTCAGAACTACTGACTGATGTACTGTTTACTTCCAGACTAAAGCAGTTTTATTGTTGCACTGATAGCCATGTACCTACAAAATGTGGGCAAATGTTCCGTAGGCCTTTCTCTATAAACTGATACAATCTTTCCCAAGAGAAGCAGGAGGTTGTACATGATTATCACTTTTATCAGTACCACACCCAGAATTATGACTGTTCGTCAGATAAAAAACTGAGTCATTGTTTCCGCATTCACAGTATCAAGACGACTCTGGCCTTTATAGGCAGGTAAATGTGGACTTGAATGGGTTGATGTCCTCAGAAACTGGTTCACAAGAAGAAGACAGGGCTCACAGATTCCTAGGACAGTTAGATAGGATAATATACTTTGGGTAGAGAATAGTGTCGTTGCACCAAAGGAAAGGCCAATTTCAGTCTGATTCATGGGGGGAAAAACACTTGTCATTCCAGTTTACTAGAGGGAAAAAAATCAATGTTTGTACACTTGGTACAGGAAAACTCATGTACTTCATGGAAAAACCCATCTTATTAAGGGTATGAAAAGGAAAAGGCCATTCAAAATTGTGAAATATTGTCATTCAGCTTTGTAAGGAAGACCTATGTCATTTAAATGAAATGAAAAACCCATGTCATTCAAGTTATCAAATAAAAACTCAGTCCCTGTATGTTCACAAATCTTGGTAATAAGCAAGTACAGATAGTCACAAAAACAAATGCTTGGCAATAAAAACTGTTCATTTTGTTGTTAATATGTTCCAAAATTGACAAAAGCACATGGACACATAGAAACAAATGATCTTAAATGACTTATTCAAAGGGGTGGCAGGGAAGCCGAATGCTTAAAGTGGTCGCTCATGACACTGAAGACCTGGGTTTGGTTCCCCACACAGGTACAATGTGTGAAGAGCATTTTTGGTGTCCCCACTATTATATTGCCGGGACACTACTAAAAGCAGCATAAAACTGAACCTCACTCATTCGTATTCAAAGTTTGCTTGTGAAAAAACATATATGCAATTGTTTTTATTGAAGGTTTGGTTGGAGAATGCCCAGTGTGATGAGAATGTGAACTCACCGCCAGGAAGTCCCGCTTTGGTGTTGGTCTTCTCAATACGGTACTGATACACATGGAGAGTGAACAACACATGGGACGACCTCCCTTCCTCATCTGAAGAAGAATGATCACCAATTTGTAACCCAATTCTTCACAAAACAAATAATGCACAATTTGTTTAAAAAAATACAAAAAATAGCTTCAGTGAACAAGTAAATTCCTTTCAAACAAAACATCAAACATTATCTCATAAATAGGTGTACACATTGTATCACTTTTCACTTCAATGAATCCACATGGTAAAGGGAAATATTTGACAAAATTGGTTTCAAACTTAACGAAAGCTTCACTGAAAGCGTAACGTTTCTTTCAAATACTACATAAAAGATCGTCTCATCAAATGGCACACATATTGAACCATATTTCTTCTTAATGGATCCTTTGATCTCCAAGATAAAGAATTCGATTTAGTTTCATTCACAGCATGATTTTGTCCCAATATTGAACTACTATTTTAAGAATGTGATAATGGTAAGGTATGAAAAAATTGAAGGTTCCAGAATGCTTACCAACAGGTGACCTTGCAGCAAGGGCAGCATCCAGGTAAAACGCTGCTTTCTCTGCTGTTGGCGCTCTGAGTTCACTTTGGTTCTCGAGCTGGGTACCACATATAGGGTCCTCCCTTAAGTACACTCCTGGGGCTGTGCCCACTCCAGTTGTCTCTTGACCTGAAGAGAGAATGTATGAAGACATTTCAGAGTTTTCTGTATGCATCACTCAAAATATCAAGACACATGGAAGAGTCTGTATTGAATGCTAAGTGAAACAAGAGATTAAAGAGAAGAAGAAAGTTAATAATGTTATCTACACTTTTCCAGTTAAGTACAGATTCTCTTACTTTGTTGGGTTGAGTCACAACACTTTCTTATTTGGCCACTTTCTAAAATGGCATTGTGTATTGAAGATTAAATATTTTTTAATTTTTTTTTGTTCACAGATCTTTATGAATAAAAGCCTGGTTGGTATATGGAGGAAAACTAAAAAATAAACTTAAGATCTGTTGCCATGTGAGCAGTGGTAGTTGTGATTGTCTGATTGCATGAGTTATAATCCTGATACAGCAAAGGGACATAACCCTACATATAAAATTGGAAATCTCTGCCTAGCCACTAGATTAAGTACAGAAAAGAGAGATTACCAAATGAAACACTTTGAGTGCACTTGAACAGAACAGCTAGCAGTGACATTTTTGTTACAGCAGTTTAAACATTATTGGTGTAGATTTAATCAGATCCATCCTGAAAATAATAGCATTTCTTAAAAACTTCACATCAGCCAGAAAGTCAAAGCAGTCAAAACAAACATCAACATAACTTGAATATCATGTACCAGCTTTGAATGTAATGTGTGTTGAATCATTCCAGCTGATTTATTTTTCTAACTTTGTTCATTTGTTTGCAGGCATTTGTAAACATGTACAATGAAAGCAACTTGGAGGAATGAAAACATGCATGTGCCTTGCTGTATACATATAACCCATGTACTTAACTACATCTGGCTAACCATGAACTTTCTCTACCAAAACCATCCAGACACTCTCAACAACAAGCCCTTCCTCCAGCTATTAGACCCAGACTTTCAAATTGTCTGAGCACCAGTCCTACATTTCCTTCAAATCATTTGAAGATCATCAGCCATCTTCAAGCAGGACATTCTGAAGCCTCTGACACAAGCAAATCATCTCCCATTTCATTGTGTTTAGCAAGTTTTGACGGGACTTAATGTAGCTTGCCTTCATGACCATGATGCACTGCACAGGATGAGGACGTTTGTTGATTGTACAAATACATGCACGCAAACCATCCGTGGGTGCATCAACAAACACGCACAGTGGAAACAAACATGGGCTTCTGGAAGAGAACATTACTGAATGTTTAGAAGAATGGTATCACTCTCAGAGTTAAATGTCTTTCCACTGATAGTGCTTCGGTCTTGAAGGATTGGTCAGTTTCCTGTTCGGAATGGTCCAGTAGTTACTGTGATGAATCTGTTTGTACCATTATTACCCAGGGAGCGTTGTGTTGAGGGTTTTGTTCAAACCTCTTTAATCAATATTTCAGTCCTATCAGTCATCGGACACAAAGGATGGCTTTACAAACTGTACAGATGTGGGAATCAAACTTGACATATCAGCTACAGAGCAAATGCTTTAACCTGAAGGCCACCTTAGCAGGATATCTAAAAACACTTGAATTCTGCTCGAAAAGTTTAAATCACTGCATTGCTCTGTCTAAAGGAAAAACTTGAACTAAACATTCTATGATAGTGTTATCAGAGATGTCTAAGGAATATGTAAAATATTTTATGCTTTTAAACTTACTTGAATATATATCAGTCAAATGGTTCATAAAATAACCTTCAGTCAGGCAAACAACCCCATTTTTACAATGAGGAGCAGAGTTTTGGTTCATTTTTCAAATTTATATATAACCTCAAAACCTTGTTCATAAAAACATCCGATGGAAGAAAACAGAATGTTGATATTTCCATGATAAGAAAAAGACCTGACATATTCCTCAACGAAAAAATATGAACCATGTCAAATTATCCATGACAAATTAGGGACAGTACTACAAAACACATATCTCTACAAAATTACCCACAAGCTAATTGAAAAAATGACAGGCAACACATTACTCAACCAACGCAAACTAATAACCACAGTTTCATCTTTTAGCTGCAGACATAGAGAGGTCAGAGTTGGCTCAGACATCGATACATTCTGTGTTGTTGGTACAGCCCAAGCTTTGCCTACATCATCCTATCAACCATTCCTCCAGAAGAAAAGGCAAATTATGATATAGGGACATGCAACCACCGGGGTAGACATTGACAGCAGCCGAAGTTGTCGGAGTCAGCGACGATTGATTGATGGGGAAAGTGGAAGGGACGAGATGTGTCAAGATGCACACATTACCGCCACTGCTATAGATTGCTTAACTACCATTGTGCCTGTAACTGCCTTTCCCTGCTAGGCTTGAAGAAGAAGGAAGAGCATCCACGAAATAGCCAGGCTCGAAGTGGGCAATTGATGAGAAATCAATCAATGGCCTCGTCAAATATTGACCTATGCAGATAGTAAAGAAGAGTTTATCTTCCACAGACGCCGTGCTGTGAACTCGACACTTTCTTGATTCCTGGCGTCAAAATACTTTAGCTTTTTCTAATACATTGTAGATGAGATTTTAGGGATTGAATATGTTCTTCAGGGTGAGAATGTTCGTAAAATACATATTTACTGAAATCAATGAAGAGAGAGTCGCTGATTCGATAGCATAGGTCAGAAAAGTTTAATAATGAACTTTACATAAAAGGTAAATTGAATTTTGTAAATTTTTTGTGAAAGTTAACAGAACGTGGATATGTTCTTCCTTTCATACATTACAACCAGAAATTGGACACAGAATCTAATGAAGAAAAAGAAGTACTGCTGTTTTGTATTTTCTTCAGCAGAATAAATCTTCATGAACGAATTTAGGATTGCCAAAGTGAGTTGCCAATAATGACCCTTGACTCTGTTGCCATGTCGTGATTACGAATCGACAATAATCCCTGGATGCTGGGAATTAGATGCTGACGCAATCAAACTGGTGGTGATGGCATCCAGAAATCACGACAACAGTCACACTTGATAAAAAACAGTCTTTTCCGTTTTTTATCAAAAAAGGACTTTCCACAAATGATCACATGCAAATGAAATTGAATTACTGGTTGCGACCTGGGAACATTTTGGTGTGTGACCAGGGTTGAGTTAACAGAAACGCACAGCTGAAGGCCTGGCGATCTTAATCGATCCAAGAATTAGTTTCCTTACTGTAGAACTCTGTACATGACAATTCAGAGTGATTCTTAATTGAATCATTTCCCGCAGTAGTTGATAGAGCGAGAGAAAAGGATGCAGAGAGGGCCTTAGCAAGCATTTCCTATGAGTGTCACACAATGTTCAGAAGCGTAGTCATGGCTGACTTCCCCTACCCAATACAGGCTCTGTCACACCATGGCAAATTCTTCAGCTACTCCTCTTATTGAGCACTGATCTTGAAACATCCGCCACTTGTGGCTTGTTACATCCGTTTTATCTCAGAACTGGTGAGCCACTGGTGTTTTGCACTATTTGTTAGGCCTTGTGCCCTCCATGGGTGCTGGATTGTGATCACCATGTATTTGGGCTGCTGTTAGCAACAGCTTGGGGGAGGTTGTAGGAGATCGGCCTGATTTAGCAGGAATTGCTTTGGTTATGTCCAACACCATCTTGAAAGCATTTTCTGGTTTGATTTACTGCACTGGAAATGGGGAGGGTGTTCACTTGAGAAGCGAACACAGAAGGATGTCCACTTTATAACAGAAACAATCCTGACAGTGGGATACTTATTATCTACACATCTCCCATCAATGATAATCAACATTTCACAATTTCTACAAATTGCCAGAAGTTACTATTAAGCTTGTCTTGGTCATAGATTTCAGGAATGATTTATCCTTATTATCTAAAAAGGATCGTGTTTGTTCGTTTTATAATATGGGGTTAATGTAACCTAGAGATATACAGTGATGTGACTGGATGATATTCCGCCATTATAATGAAACAGACATAACAGTTCAGATTTTCTTACATCAACACTAAAATCTCTATCCAAGCAATCCTATTTCTTTGGGCTAGAATTCCTTTCATAATGTATTTGCACATTGTCTGGATGGTACTCCCAATATTCATGGTCCAAATAAAAAATGATAGGAATTGCTTTGTGTAGAAAAAATACATCAAAGTGGGAGTTAAATCACTTTCAAAGGTGTCTGGGTTACTGCTTGTCCCATTGATGACATTAAGGCATCAAAACTGCATATACCTCACATCATGGACATCTTCTTAGCATGTGCATCTAATCAGTGTCATTACTTCAGTCTGATAGTTGTCAGATCAGTGGCCCCTCACGTTATGAACAGCAGGCTCAATTTCCCATAATACAAATAGATATTATAAAGACAATCTCCAACTGGTAATTAAGAACACTTTCCGATCCAATTAATTAGTTTGTGAGTCACGCTTTTCCAATGTGATGGCATGCAGTTGAAAAATCTAATTTGCAATGGTCTGCTTATCAAACAACATTGAATAGCTTGCAATGAGATTTAGAAGCAACAATCACAGGCTGTTGTGTATTACTCAGAATGGTTTGTGCTGAAGAGGGGAAGATTAAATCCTTTTGTCCTGGCCACAGTTTCGGGGATCTCATTGGCAGAACATGTTAGGATAACATCGACGGATCTGCATGTTGCCTGTTCTTTCTAAAGCCTTGTTTGCTGCTGGTTAATAAGGTTTCATCTTTTGTTAGCTAATAAGTCCTAAGGAATGTTGGAATTGGTCTGTGATGCTATTGTGGTATGAGGAATCGTTTTTGACAGAGGCCTCTTTCAAGATCAATTTGTTGCACTGAGAAAACTTGGCCATTATGCCCTGAACAAAGTCAGCTGAAGGAGTGGTTGCATTGCTTGATTTGACAACAATTCAAACAGGATTTTTTTTCAAATCTCTGCTTCCTTTATCAAAGGTTTGCAAATTTTCAATTCATGATAAAATTACACAAAAATTTCACAGAAGAAATCCGTTGATAATCATAATTCCAAGCAGGAAAAAAAATTGGATTTTAAGAATTCTTGACTCAAATTGATTTTTGCATTGAAAAGGGAATTGGAATGTTGAAACCCTGTGAAGAACATTGCAAATATAATTTCTTTTAAGATAATAGGTTCAATTCAAGGAATCAAACCAAAGTATGGCAATGGAAGTTACGCTGACTTCTCCATTGGAACAAGGTGATACAAAGCTCTTGTAGAACATTAGGACATACAACAGTGCTATTAATGACTTATCCAAAGGTTCCCACTAAACGACACAGCAACTGTACATAAGCATCATAGTTTCAGACTAAGTCTGCTTTGATAAAAAGTCTTTGCATGCATTTACACAGATCTGAGATGCATGTTACAGACATGTTCGAAAGAAACTTGAATCGCTTGCCATTAAGCTTGATTATATCCCCAACCTGAGGTTTAGAATATCCTACCAGATTTCAAGACCACCAGCAAGGCGGACTCCACAGATATTATATCCTAGCCTGAGGTATAGAACCATGGACCCAACATGTCGGGCATGTAGAACATGATCTATGGAGATCCCAACCCCTCGTGCTCAAACTATTCTGAGTTTTCAAATTCCTGCTTAATTTTTCATTCACAAATAGAATACCCTGGTACAGAGAAGTTTTATATTTCATAAATGTGGTGATTTGAGCACATAACAAACTCTTTTTAGGCCTGGCTTTTTTCAGGAGCTATTTGATGTGGGATTTTGAATGGTTTTATGTTGATCTAGCTAATTCTAACAATTAGAGCCTGAATATGATGAAATTGATGTTCAGAGTGTCTAAACATGATACAGAGTTGGTGATAATGGACATCTTGAAATATTATCGCACATAATTGTGAGTCATATTGACCTTGACTGGTGAGAACACTTCATTTTAAATATTTTTTAAAGCTTGTCTACATACAAACATTAAATACTTGACAAATAAGTTCAACACTATGAACAAAGCTAAAAGGACTGAATTTTTAAGATTTTACAACTGAAATAAAATATTTCATCAAGTTCCAGGCTCTGAAATACTTAAACCGGTAAAGGCTTAAAATTCATGAATTCATGCTATTTTGAGGGATTTCATGGCATCCATATACCATGAAATGTGCAAGAAGCTATGCTTAGATACCTTAGATAAACAGTTTAAAATTCATTCATTCATTAATTCATGGAATATGGAGGGATATCATGGGATCTGCAAGTTATAAATGCTTGGGTATCTGGGGGCAACTACAGTCCTGGTATTTCATGTTAAGAAGTGGATGGACCAGTCAGGACATTTCAAGAGAGATGTGGCACAGGGCAATTGGTAGCCTCACCAACTTGGATTCAAGTCATTCAAAAACCACTTAGTTCGTCTGCTAACTAAAATCTCATGATTGTAGATCCATCTTGCAGCTGATGATTACAGTAATTACACATAGACACTGTCTCAGCTCTACACATGGTTCTCCTGATTATGGTGTCTAGACATGGAGTTGGAAGAAGCACTAGACCATGGAATGTTGGTAGTTTCTCTATATAGGTAGTCTGGGAACTTACTCAGTAAAAGAGTGTTGGGAAAACAAGACAAATAAAATGATATCTTACTTTGAGCAACATCTGCAAGCAGATCATGCAACACTTCTTGTTTGCCAATGACCTCAACTGCAGAGACACGGACAGAGAATCGAGCTCCTGTTTTTTCCTTCTGTTCATTGATGAGCTTGAATAACCATGCCACAGCGCATGGCACCACCCCTAATGTCTGTGATGACTCGTCACTCCCAATCATCGTGTAGCTTTTACCTGTAAGAATAAGAATGATATTCATGTCATGGAATTTATGCAGGACAAGGACCAGACAATCTGGTGATCAACAGCATGAGCATCAAGCTAAACCACTGGATACAATGACATGTTTTACTAAGTCAACAAGTCAACAATTTGACATGCATGAGTTTAACCCGGTCACTTAATTGGGAGACATCAACCTATTGTACCTATTAAGGAACTGAATCTGACCCCACTTGCACAAAGTGATCTTAGCCATACAACAACCTTCAACCAACAACCAACCAAGTTGGAGAACTGGAGTTACAATCATTGTAGAGCTAAGATCACATTGTGCAAGTGGGCCGTGGGCATTTGTTTCAACCACAAGACATATGATCAGGCATGGTTCTAATGCTGTCAAAGCAAAGATCATAAACATATCTAGAACCAGACCAATGAATAGCAGATCCTAAGATGACCAAGGGACATAACTCTGCACAATGAATCATGTGCCTTAGCTCTCTGAGGCTCAGTACACTTCTAAACACAGCCATGTGGTTTTTAAGCAAGACAAACCCATAATTATGAAACAATAAGTTTACAGGGCAGTCAAGACAAATGTATTTCCCTCAAATGAAACACAAACAACTCCTAACACTAAATCTTCTCAAACTATTCTAATTAAATCAAATTCACCAAACACTCACATTCCAAGCTTCAAGTTAACATAGATTCAATTTTTCAAATATATCTAAAATCCAAAGCTGACATTACTCCCATTCCTTCAGTGCAGTTCCTCGCAGACACTTCCATACATAGATAGAAAGTCAACAGGCAAGTTCCACAAGTCAGTCAGCTTCTAACGGCTTACATAACTCATTTGTCTGCCAAACCTCTGTTCTATCCTGATAATGACTGTTGCCATGAATCTGTTCCCTATTAATATAAACCAGGTGTTGGATAGCATATTATGAAAATAATTAGAAATCCAATTATGTGGCTTGCCTAATTATCCTCAAAGAAATTGATAGTAAACAAGTGTTCCAGCTAAATGGACACATTAACTAATGCACATGACTTTATCATAATAATGTGTTACAGATCTCAACACTGGAATATGTCGTGTCGTGCAATGAAGTCTAAAATCAAAATTAATCCTAAGATGAAATATTTTGCAGTACATGTATATCTAAAACAAGAAGGGAGAATATCTTTATTTATTTCTCAAACCTTTCGAGAAATTTGGTGTGTATTGTGAATAACACATATTGATTGTATGCTTAGAATGTAAACTGTAATTGTATTGAAGAGCAAGTGGTTTTAGCCAAAGGATTTACTTTAAACAGTTATGGCCCTTAGCCACACAAGGATTCACTACTGAGTTAAGGTTCCGGATTTGCTCATGCTTATTTCTGTACAATACCCATGATTGTGGTTTTCACTATACCCACAACTGAGGGTTTCACTGCTCTCACACTTGTAGGTTTCACTATTCACATAGTTTAGGTTTCACTATTTTCATTCTTGTGAGTTTCACTGTGTCCATGTTTGCTAGTGGTAAACATCTGCCCAAGCTGAGTCTATGCACATTTTAGTGTCATATTGCAAATAAAAGAAATAGCTCTCTTCAAACTGGGGCATTAAAGTGCTTATTTCTACAAAATCAATGATAAAATATTTTGTGTTGCTTTTATTACTTTTAATTGAAAATGTAAAAGAATAAAACTAAATTTATGTTATTCATCAAAATACAATACATGAATCATGCATATTATTTAACCGTTGAATCACCATGAAGAAATACAAAATAAATCCCTCAGACTGATCAAGTGTTAAACAACAGCAATGAAATTTATGACAAAAATTGCACTGAGCATTCAAGCATCAAATTATTGCAGTGAAATTTTAGACAGGAACTGTCAAAATATCTCAAATTTTTCTTCATTCAATATTTTCTTCAATTCACAACCAAGACACTGATAGACTATTCACCAAGATACAAGTCTTCAGAATACCCCGAATCTGGCAACATATCCAAGCGTCAATGAATCTGTTTAGTCATCACGCCTGAATATGATAACAACAGACCAATCGCTATAAGGAGCTACAATTAAGACCAATAAAAGGTGATTTATTCCAGTGGTCATGTCTAATGAAATGGCCACTGCAAATTAATGGAATGACCCAAAGTGACCAGGGAGAATACGACCATGGTGGAGATGCTTTGGGTATTCAGTGAAGGGCTTGAGAGTTTCGGGGAAGATGTTTTGTGTTTGAAGAAGGCAGAAGTGCTTGGATGCACTGCTTGAAAATATGGCTTTAACACTTGCTAGGACATACTATCATTACTTGAAAATATTCTTTTGCTAAAAATTTGCTGAGGCATAATCGTATTACTGGGACATTTGATGGGACATTTTGTTGGAACATTTATTGGGACATATTAGTATTACTTGAAAAGATACTGGGACATTTAGTCAAAATGTTTGCCTGGAGAAACTGGTATTACTTTATTATTATCCCGGGAGTTGCTTGTAGGGAGGGGTAGCTGGACTGTAGAGAGGGGGTACATTGACTGGAGGCATTAAACCCCATGTAACACGGGACTCCTCAATCTTGCTGTAGGTGATACATTTTCACCAAAGTGACAGTGACAGTAATATTTGACACTAATGAATACAATGTGAATGTAACTGATAACATCCAGTAGTAATCACAAGAATGGATTCATTACATGACAGTGGAGCATTTCTTATGTCAACTTTTGGCGGAAAGATATCAGGCGTGAAGATACCAGCTAACTTCATGTTTGCTGCCACTATGCATTATCACGTGTCATAATACCCTGCAGTCTCTACAGAGAAGCCATATGGCAAACCGATCTGTCATGTATACTTAAAACTAGACTCAGTCTTCATATTTTAGCACAGCTTGAGCAAGTTATTTATATCTATTGATGAACAGTGAGTTGTACAACAGAGCAAAATGCTATCAACTATTTGCAAGATGAGTTTCAAGTATAATAGCCAAATACTCATGAAAAATGACGTTATATTGACCAAATTCCTGAAACAGTCATTCTTGATAACTTGACACATTCTAATGAACATTTCTCCTATCTCAGCAGCTGAGCATGAGACGAAAAGACAACAGCGCTAAGGCGTCAGTTTCGGTACAGTTCATTTGTGGCTGTTCACTGATTGCTAGAAGCAAAGGGGGGTACAACCTACTGTTTCCTAATTACTATACCATCAGATGGGTAAGACGAAAAAATGGTAACAATGCTGAGGTTCAGGGATAGACGCCTCCTTGCAGACTGAAAGTCTTCCTCACCGCCTGATAAGCTAATGCCAGACAGATATAAATGATAATTAGATTAAAACATTCTGATACAGGTATTACAAAACAACACATGCAAAGGATAGCCCAATGTAGGATTTAATGACCAGTAAATTTGTTAATTAAAGCATATAATTAAGGATAGGTAGCATTATTTTGTAACAAGATGAAAGAAGCTGTGACCTTAAGCTCCTACTACAGTAGACATGGAGAGAAGGATGAAGTAGTGATGGCCTTAAAGATGGAGGGTGAGTGTTTTGTCAGGAAACATTCCCGTCTCCTATGGTACTGCTGATAGTCAGGATCTAGAATATCATCTCCATGTATGAAAAAGCTGAATGCAACACATTTATTTTCACTTCAATGAAATTAAGAATTTTCACTGAAATGTATTACACCCCTGATGTCTCAGTCATGCAATTTACAACAAATTTGATCATCATTATTGCCAGACGGAGATGTTGGCTGTGATGAGGATGAGATATGTTTCCCTTGTAATAGCCTAAACATTGTCTCACTCTGCCAATTATACAATTCATAACAGTATTGATAGCCTTTAAATATTAATTTCATAAAATGCATGAAAGAGACTGGATCACTATGAAAAAAACTCTTAAGTATCAACCAGAAGACATGTTACACTCAATACCATAATCATATCCAAAACTAGGTCTTTACAAAAAGATTCTAGACAGTTTTCTGGTTCATTTAGTTGAGGGATGGTGCTGCAGGCTAGTGGTTAAAGCCTTTGCTAGTCACACCAAAGACCCAGGTTTGATTCCCTACGAGTACCATGGGTACAATTCCAGGTGATATTGATGGAATATGGCTAAAAGTGGCATAAAATCAAACTCACTCACTCATTTTGTTGAGAAAAAATCTTACCACACTCAAGAACTAACTATTTATCCATATTTGATGACAAATGTGTTAATTAAAACTCTGTATAAGGAAATTCCCACCCAAAATAAACATCAATTTTAGAATCACAACCATCTTTTAATTAGATCTTTATCAGATTATACAGCAATTTACACAAGTCAAACATCCAACTTGTATGTACCTCACAGCCATGAGGTTTAATAGGGTAATCCAACAGGCCATGTTTGCTGTCCTAGCTAGCTATCATTGGATCAAGCTAGAAGCTAGCTGATGCTACACATGGTTGTTTAAAAACACAACAAATTGCTGGAATGGTGGAACTGACCACAGGCTATGGCGTGGTAACAGGATTCTGCTGCCAATTTGTTGTGGTGAGGTGATAAATGTCATGGCTTCCTCTCCAGACAGATTCAAGTGATAGCACTGCTCTGAGTAAAAATTGGGAATCCAGAAATTGTTAATGCTTCAGGTTTGGTTCTTTATAAAAAATATCATATGACATATTTAATTTTGAGGATGAATAGGACCTTTTTCATAATTTCCAATAAATTGTCACACTTAACATTTAGTTACACCTGTGATGGAATATTTTTATCAAAACACAGGATGTATTTTTTTCAGAATTATTTCCTATTGAAATTACCACTATACATTTCTTCTTTTCAAAAATACACAAACAAAGGATATATTCAGGAAAACATATTTTATCCACAGTAATTAGTTGGAATAACTGCAATGACATTAAAACTGAATAACAACATTAAGACAATAGATTTCATTTTGGAAGGGATTCTTGTTGTTGATATACTCTTGTATTTGGCTAACAGCTAAAAGAATGCTGATGAGAAGTAAAGCAATAATAAACAATTAATAGAAACCATCCATAACCTATAATCATTTCACACAAAATTGAGTCTAGTAGCAAGTCTGTGTTTGCTAGATGATACAGAGGCTGCTGGAAGGCACAGACTCAGTAATGAAGCCCTTTGCTTCTGGCTATGTCAGATGAAACTGTGTACATAGAATTGCTTGCACTGGTGCTGTACAATTCCATCGACTGTGGCACACACTCAGAGTACCAACTGTGCGCAGTAGGAGATTGATTCAGAAAATTGTCATCAGCGTTTCCATCATTCACAAAACTACATTACCTTTGACAGGTCATCGTCAATGGAAATGCAACCTATTTCCGTTAAAACATAATAAATATTTTGTCCTAATGCAAGAAAAAAATATTGCGTGTGGCATTTTATTTTAATCAGCAGAAAATTTAGAGTTCAATGCACCTATAATATTTGAAATATCTCGAAATTATTGAATTATCTCCGTTTTCGTTTTTGCAGCCCCACCTAAACTGTTTAGCAGAAGATGAGTTGAGAAAGGTCAAGTTCATCTTCTTCAACTGAGACAATAACACAAGCTGGATGGCGTCTCACTCATGCAGAAGCTATTGAGACAGAGAATAAAGCGAGGACTGTCTCTAAATTCACATTCATCACAGATATTGACATCAATTAAGATGTAAGAGCTTTCACCTTTTAAGCATCTGTAAACTGATAAAGCAGCTTAAGCAGTTGTGGGAGAAAAGAGGAGATTTGACACATAAGAAGATGCAAAGCCCAGTTAATTCCATGGTGCTTTCTGCTCAAATATGACGCTAAGGATTACTTCTGCATGGTTCTTAGTTCATCCTTTCGCAAGACGTAAACAATTATGTAACATGTATTTGTATTTCCTCAACTAGAGTTCAATCATGCATATTTTGTTTCAACATATGGAAGCTATAAGGCTATTACTGTTTGCTACTACTCAGTGCATAGCTATTGAGAAACACATGGTGATGTGTATAATATGTGTTTTGAGGAAATGAGGTGTTACAGTTAACATTTCATTTTTAGTTTCTTTCATTCATGAATTTGGTATTCAAGGGGTGTGAGGTCTGAACCTTGAACCTTTTAGGGAGTTCTTCTCTCAGTGAAAACAATACCAGGAATTCAATACAAATAATCTGGCACTTAATCGTGTGCAAAAAACATAATACCATTATTTCCTTGCTTTGAGAGACTTGCTGAGCCTGCAAGAAAAAGAATCTATTCAAACTGCTCAATTTCAACCTGAGCTGGCATATTCAAGAATGTTTTCAACAAAAAAAGAACAGGTATATGTTTATCTACGAAAGCTAAGACACTCAAATCAATCGCAGAGTGAGTGAGTGAGTGAGTGAGTGAGTGAGTGAGTGAGTGAGCGAGCATGATTTCATGCTGCCTGTAGAAATATTCCATTAATATCATGGCTGTGGACGTAAGAAATGGGCTTCACATATCAACATCGACCTCGGGTCATCGGCATGATAACAAGCACTTTGAAGACTAGACTATCCGACAGCATATATATACTATCATATGAATTGGCTATTGTATTAAGTTTCACTTCTGCAATGAGATCAGTTGAATAAGGTGATATTCTTCTTTGATTAATATACTTAGTGTGGAATAGAGATCACTCAGTGACAAACCATGTCCACTCTTCATAATGACATTTAATGTTATCTGCAATTTGTATCATTTTGTTTGGTCGGAGACTTGATGTAACTAAATATATTTATCCTTTCTTCAAAGAAAACAAACTTCTTATTCATAATTCAAGGCAGTAATTTTCGTAAGATCTTTTATCAAAATGCAGTATTCATGAGAAAAGTTAGATCATAAGATCAGACACTGAACTAAATCAATATTCATGTAGACTATTGAAAGCAATAGGATTAGTCAAGGATATACCCTTAGAGTGGAACTATTTATTACAAGTACATAAAACCTTTCTTTTACCCCCTATTATTTTATAAAATTGCCATAAAGAAAAGTGACAAAAACACTTCCACAATCCTAAACATAAAACCTCAGCACCAAGGACGACGGGCCTTCATATGCAGAAACTGATTCCATTGATTGGAAATGTCAAAGTATACATGGAAATTATATAATTATTTTATAAATAAATTCCTGAAAATCAGTGATGACCCCTGGTAAAAGCAAACTCTACAGTATGATTCCAACTACAGCATAATCATATGTTTATGAGCCTTTATCAAATATTAATAACACAAAGACTAAGTACAGAGCATCACGGGTGGCACTCCTTATGAATGCCTTCAAAGGTAAGCCAGTTGTTTGATTCACATATAAAAATAGGGAGCTGCACCAAACATAATTTTTGTAACAGATCTGTTAAAGTTGTAAATGCCCGTTACATCTCTACCATAAAATATTTTGAAAACTTCGTTGAGGCTATGAATGTTGTAATCCTAAACTAACACCTTTGTAATCTCAGCTTGTTTGTCATCAAGCAAGTCATTTTAATCTCAACACTGTAATCAATGGACAAGCAGTAAATAAAAAGTATCAACACAGCAGACAAATGTATTTCCAACCTAAAACAGCATGACTGTAAACAACAGCATTCAACTCATCACCACAACCAAGGCATCTTAAGTTTCAATAGTAATGAAAACAAAATTTGATCATGATGCCTGTTCTTAAGGCAATAGATTGCTATGATCGGTTCCACGTTAATGCAAACAAATCTTGCTTTATTCTATTAACCACAGGAAGTGGAACCACTACAGGAATGTGCGAACAGCGTGGAAAATCTTCAAGTTTTCCTGTCGGAAATGAGATTCATCACAAGAAGAACTCTTCACAGAGACAATCTCTTAGAAGTAGCAGTGTCCATGCTGAAATTAACACATGTCAATTTCACTCACAAGATATTATTACAAGTATTTTTTTCATGAATGACAAATACATACAACAAACTTCTGCAAAACAATCTAGAACATTTTGGGATGATTTTTACAATGATAAGGTATTTGGACTTGAAAAACGCTCTTACTTTAATGATCAACATTATCACAGAAAGACTCTTCATTAGCAAAGATGATTTTTATTCAAATATAATTACTGAAATCATGATTGAGCAATGATGGATTTGGCTTGTAATAACTCACAATCACATTAACAGTGCAAAGTGTATATGAGAGGGTAATAACAGCTAATCTTCAAAGTATTTCCATTACCCGATACATGATGAAAATTTCTCCATTTTCTAACCGTGAGCCCACCAACACTGCTTTCTGAGATTAACCCTGATAATCCCAAAGTTTCATCTAAAGTATTTCAATATGATCGGTTGCAGGATTCAAGAGTTAATATTACTGTATTGGCATGCTGCCAAGACATGTTCCAAGCTGATGAAATATAAAAGTCATCAAATTCTCCATGATGGTTCACAAGCAGAATCTACATCAAACGATACATTAAGGAATCTTCATACTTACTTCACATCTCCTGATTATAAAGGTTTAAAGCCTGGTAGTCATGCTCAACCTGGCAACTGCATTTTAAGATATAATAAAACTAAGCTCTTTGATCATACAGAAGGAATATCCAACTAGTCAAGTGGCATTTGCAGATATCACCAGCAAAATATCTTAAAATAGAAGCTAGGTTGACATAACAGAAAATCTTTAATGTCAAACCATCTCAAGGACGAAATTCATTTCATGCATTGTGTACATACAGCAATTCTGGAGAAATGTCAATTTCATGATGAGATCAGTACATCATACTAAGATAAGGTATGATTCTGAAACTGGCATCACAAATGCCTTGTACATTGCACACATACAGGATAAGAGCATGTCAGAGTGTATGTCTATGGCTAATTCTGTTTCCACACTGCCTGTTGCTGCACTGATGCCATTTTTGAACCAGTATGATGTTATGTCCATGATATTAATCTAATCTATTGCAAGTGATACAAACGATCATTGATTCTTGTCAATGCATGAGAACTTTTTTTCAGTATGAATCCTTTTGATCTTTGTAAATGGTGTGCTAACTGATTAATATTGCACTTGTTCAGCAAATATTTACTGTTCCTGACACTGAACATACTCTTTCACAATGGACTTTTGTGGAATACAATGCTGCATTCTGATACCTACAATTGTTCCTAGCACTGGCTGCACTTAAATGTATGTCTACATGCAAGAAAAAAACTGCAGCTTCCGAATTCACGCTTAAAAATTGTTTATTTATTCCATTTATAGCACCAGCAGGTCTTTGAAGTTTTCAGTTCAAAACGTGCTGTATTAAATTTATCACACATGCAAATATGTTGCCTTTCATCAACTACCGCCTTTGAAACATGGAATCAATAAAAAGTTTGCAAGCCAAAAATATTTCTTTCATTTGTACTCCAAAAAACTTTTTGCTGAACAATTCAATCACTCAGCAATGCCTTTCTGCACAGCAATAGTGCTTTCTCTTTATTCTGTGCTCGTCTCATCACCTAGACTTATTCTTCTTACTTGTATAACAAAAGTCATGCTTGAAACAATTTCATCACTCAGTAGATCACTTAAACAGAATCAAAACTGTTTTTTTTCTTTCTGTGAATGTGTTTTCATTGTTTTAAAATCATACTTTTTAGGGATGAAAAACACCTCAAAATTTATGGGCCTCTTTTAACAGACATAATCTCTTAGGTTCAGAAATGGAGGTGCTTGGAGTAATCAATTAAATGTGTCCCACACTAACCCATGAAATTGATAACATAAATGTACATCTGTCATACAAACAGCTGATATTGGTCACAAGTCGCCATGACTACCACATGATGTCCTGACTACAACATTGTAGGTTAACTTAACACAGATGGTCCTAAATGAAGGGTTCCTAGGGTGACTCATTTTGCACTACAAATCATTATTACCTGGGACCCTAGACTTTGTAACAAGGATTGATGATAGCTGAAAAACGTTTCCATACACAGCTAGGAATTATGTTATAAATATATCCTTCATCCAAGGAAGCCATTTTGCGATGTGATCTTGTAGATATTGCTCTCATTCATATCATGGTGATCTAAAGATCCTTGGTTTAACTTACTACAAGCACAAGAATTATTCTCTTCCTATTTTTTAAATAGCTCTAAAATATTTCAAGTTCAACACAAACTAAATAAAGGAAGTGATAAAAGCGATTTGCCAGTCCTGAAGTATAAAAACACATTTAGAGTTAGGAAGTTTACAATTTGAGGGGCTAAGGATGTATGAGTAAACATTGTTACCATTAACAAAGCCATCAAGCCCCTAATGCTTACCTCTAAATTCAAAATATGACAGATAAGGGTTCTTTCCTCTTGGTATTTCAGTATTCGAAAGTCTCTTACCGTCTACAATAATTTTAGGAGAATTTTAGTATCAAATTCAATTATTAAAGTAATAAAGACACTTTCATGGAAATCACAAAGGCGCTCTGAAATATTAGAATTCTCTACACAAAATACAAAAAACTGCATATACATATCACTAAATTTATTTCAGAGATATAACTGTCTGCATATAATAAGAGAGAATACAACAAATCTAAAATGCTATGTCATGCATAAAGTAGTTTATATTCATAATTTTAACAAAATATTACTGTGAAATATTTCTAGCATAACATTCCGCTTTGACAGGAAGATCCAAATACTCAAAAGGGCATGTCTTTGTGGAGGAATTTAGTCTCTTAAACACCAGATTGTCATATTGTACCATATTCATTTCATATTGTTCAATGTTATTATTAGTTGAAAATGTTAATAACGTATAACATTACAGTACAGTGCTTAGGCCAAATATAAGCAGTATGACTGCTGCTTTTTTTAACTGACCATAACCTGACGGTCTGACCTGACAAGTTTGTTTTAAAGAGAACAGGTTGAATAACTCCCACTTAGCAATTGTATTTGTCATTAGGTAGTTTAAATTTTATGTCGCGTCAGCACTTTTTCATCCATATTGTGAGGAGCTATTCATAGTTAAGACTTTACAGTACTACTGTCATAATGCAAATGTTTTTAAATCCAGAATGTTCAACAAAAAATACCCCACAAGTTTATTATTTATATTGCTACACCTAAAAATACAAAAAACATACTCCCTTTTAAACTAAACGACAAACCAAAAAGGGAGAAGTAATTTTTCTCTCCCAGCAATGATCTTAAAATGGTGGTGCTTGACCAGCTGAATAGTATTTAGTGCACATGTAAGAAATATTATCTTCAGATATAACTGGTATGAAACACATCCAAACAGTGTTTGAATATATCATCAACATTTCAACTTTATGCCAACATGGTCGTATTTGTTAAGGCCTCAGTTTGTCTAAAACCCCCTAAGGTTCATAAACTACACAGGACAAATACAAGAAAAGCCATTACTGTAAGTCTTTGTGCTCCAAAAACTACAAACCCAAGCTCGTCATAAGCGCAACTAAGGGATTGAGTGGTCAGACTCACTGACATGGTTGACACATGTCATTGAAAATGTCATCGAATCCCAATTGTGTAGATCCATGCTTATACTAATGATCACTGGATTTATCAACAAGAGTATCCAGTTTTGATAATTTAGCTTGAATATTGCTTGAATATTGTGTACAACATAACAAACAAATAAATAAACAAACAATATCTACCAGCCATGACACATTAACTGTTGTCATATGAAAAAATCAGACGCCCTTCCACTTATACATTAATATTTTACATCATGACTATGATACATAAATTACATATTACTTAAAGGTCAGGGCCTAGATTTTCGATGCTCTCTTAGTATTAAGATAGTCATAAGTTACCGTTAATGAATGATACTTACGACTATCTTAGTGCTAAGAGAACTTTGAAAATCTAGGCCCAGGAGGTTAGGCTATAACCAAGCTATATAAAATGTATACTTACGACTATCTTAGTGCTAAGAGAGCTTTGAAAATCTAGGCCCAGGAGGTTAGGCTATAACTAAGCTATATAAAATGTATACTGCATAGTAAATCATCTCCAATCACAAGTAAACACTTATCTGTAAGAGCTGTCAGCAAATAATGGGACAAAAATAACACCATGGTATTTGAAACATAACAATTTGATCACGACGCTTCTTTAAATTATATACTGACTGCATGATATAGGGCATATGGCAGACACACACTTATTCCTAAAAGTCAAATAAACACTTACAAAATTCTGTCTAGACATATATTCAATAACAAAAGAAAAACATATAAAAAGTGAAATAAACAATCTGAAATTGACACTTATCATGTCTTTGAATGTGATTTAGACACCAATGTTATGCATAACATGTGCACCCACTGAGACTTAAAAGGTCACAAGAAAGAATGTTAGATATCACAATGCCTCATGAAAAAAGTTACATTGTCTCATGTTTTCATTATCTATATACTGTTAAAGGTTGGCTGTGTGGTTGAAGTGCTGGGTTCAGTTCCCAAATTGTGGGTACATGTGAACCAATTTTTATTACAGCTGGAATATTGCTAAAATGGGCCTAAATTCCATCTGACTCTTTCAACAGCAAACAGGTGAAGTCATATTTAGAAATTATGTGTATTGCTATCCATTATAGAATCTTATATGTGAATGTATTTTCATTTTAATGGAAAAATTTAACTCTTATGCACTTTGATTCTTTGAAGTATCTCTTCAATGTTGACTTCCTCACCCCCTACTGACCCATTTCCTCTGACAAACATTCACCTAATAAAGTCTGCTACAATAACATTCATCTTTGATGCAAAACTTGCAAGTTCTTGAGTCAAAACCCTCAATCCATGCGCATGTTATTATATTTAAACATTTTTCACTCAAAGCATAGAGGATCTCATATCCTCCAAAAACTGCTGACTAAGTTCATAAATACATCCACATGTCTATTCCTCTATGGATTAAATCACCTGTAACAATTCATTTAGTGGACAGGTATGACAGGAAAATGGCCACAGTAGTCATCACAGAGGACAAGTGGTCAGCCATCTTGATTTCCTGCCCAGTTTCAATGAAAGCTTTCCGATGTACTAAAGAGTCTAACAGTTTCTTGTCAGCCTAGGGTAACGGCAGCTTTCTTTATCCCCAAATATATCACATCAAATGGCCCATCTCTATAGGCCTTATTGCTTGAGATGTCGTAGAGAATACTTTTATGGCAAGCTCTCTCTCCTAGTATAATGTATATATGCAAATTGTATGCACGGTCAATAGTGATAAAAACTTCACTCTGGGGAGGTACCAACTGTAATATGGATGCAAGAATTTGGCTACAGAAGACACATGCATGGCTTCAAGTACTCAAACCAATGTGCCTCTCATAAAACCCTAATCTTGGGATTTGTTTCATTAGACAAAATTAGCAGCTAATTTATTGATTTTAATGTTTAATGACTTAATACCCGTTGCTTTAAACTTTCATCCTCAAAGGGAGCTAGCAGTAACGGTGCCAGCCTATCCATGCTCAGTGCTCCTCTTTGAAGGCTAAATACCGATAGTGCAAAATTGACAATTTTGAGGAAGCATTTGTGTTATTCCTTGCAGGAGGTCACGTGAGGTAAAAGTTTATACAGTCTTATCCACAGTGATGTCGGTGGAAATCCCTCCGCCTGCTATGCCTTTCATACATCAGTGGCATAAAAGTTCAAGTTATCGGATGAAAGCACAGAGAGTAAGCCAACGAACACTTCCTGCCACTGGAATGCGAAGATCAGAGAACTGGTTTTGTACATGCTGCACAGCATGCACTCATTCCCCGAGCACCTGGTCTCACAAACAACACCTAATTTTATCAAGGAAACATTAAAAGTTTTCTTACCAAGCTTTGAGTGGCCAAATGTGAAAAGACACCCATCTGCGCCATTTACAACTGCTTGAACAATCTCTGCAAGGCTGCTTGAACACACCTCAGCCTGAAAATGAAATATACATATATCTTAGATCGAAATTGATCCAAAATGAAAAAAGACAAAATAAAAAAACTTCATAACTTTGGTTACATCTCATGGCAAATTATGTCGAAATAACCGTCAGTTGTGCTTCATGTGTTTATGTTATAAACATCTTTGTTTCTGTACAGAAACAACCTTCACAGGCGTTACACACTGAAAGATCTCTGTCAGCTGATGATATGAAACATCTATTTACATGCAGTATACAAGCACATTGATTTCATCAAGTCAGTGGCACCAACACATGTTTTTTCAGCTGTGGTATATGGTTTGTTTCTGCAATAAAGATACAACTATAATATACAACAGATTCTTGTTTATAGGCATTTGGATAAGACCACCCAAACTATACTTATCTTTTCATTACATACCAATTCTACTTGAATATCCATTTCTTTTCAAACCTTTGACACATTCTGTTGCAAAACTAGATGTTTGATAGTTTAACAAACCCGTGAAGATCGGTTTAAAACGGGTCTTGACCAACCCATGCTTGCCACAAAAAGCGACATTGCTTGTCATAAGAGGAGACTAACAGGATCGGGTAGTCAGACTCACTGACTTGGTTGATACATGTCATTGGTTGCCAATTACCCAGATCAATGCTCATGCTGTTGATCACTGGATTGTCTGGTCCAGACTTGATTACTTACAGACTGCCACCATATAGCTGGAATATTGAGTGCAGCGTAAAACTAAACTCACTCACTGACTGACTTAATTTAGAAGTAGGAGTGCTAAAGAATGCCTGTCTTACAACAGGAGATGCTACTTTTCATAGATTCTTATCTTTACCTTACAGTATCATCTGAATGTGGAATTGTACTCACAATCTGAAACTAAGTTGAACACATTTACATGTTTACATCACATCTTTGAAGATGTTTAGAGGTGACTACCAATTAAAAGTCATGTTACCGACACTATTCACAAAGAAATGAACACAAAATGAAATGGACGAGCAATCAACTAATGTGCCAACTGAAAAACCCTGATGTACATTTCATGATGATGATGCATGTTCTCAAGATGATGCCAATTACCAACAAGGCCTGCAGCAATCATCAATGCCAAGAATAAAACCAGAAACATTTTAACATTTTAGTCAGCTCACATTACTGCATAGCCCCAGACAGTTCCTTAGATAACAGAGTGTTGATTCCACAGAATGGCAGCACAGACATTTTGAAGTCTGTATTGAACATTTCAGATGAAAATGTTATCTGAGATTAACAATTAGACGAAAGTCATTTACTTTGTTGAAGATGTCTTCAGTGGTGATCATGCAGTTTGCTTTCCTAAATATTCAATGAGAAAGCAAGTGTGTAACAATAAAATCACTATCTGGGTAATTGTTAGTTTGCATAAACAGACACGCTTGTCATCCATCAAAGCCACTCATATGCCATTTTCATGTATATTCTTTGAGTTCCTTTAGCGTTCTTTGGGTTTCAACTCAACATTGCAACAATTATGTACACCAAAAAGTGTCCTAAAGAAATGACAACTCTATCTTTATTTGTTGTTTTCCCTCGAACCTGAACAACAGAATTCATCAGTCATGTTTGCGAGCAAATAATTACTGAGCTCGTATATCAGTCTATGCGCAGGGCTGAGTGAAAACGACTATGGCGAAGGCCATTTTTCTTGCCGGCTGAAATGAGGATATTGGAAGCATGGCAAAGACCATACTTCTGGTGGGGATATATTGAGGGGCATTTTTGGTGCATGCATTTAACCTGACCTCTTCCCCATTTCCCCTCATAACCAAAGGGAGGATGATGCTGAAGAAGAAACAGTTTCACCACATGTTGTTCTATATGCATGACCTAGGTGAGAGCAACTGATGCAAGGGCTTGGGCATTGGGGTTTTAGGGGTGAGGGGAAGCAGATAGTATAACTCAGGTAGCAGCAGTACCACAAGAATCTTTCTTTTAACATGAGGCAGATGTCTGTGGAACAAAATTAACAGGAATGCTTAGGTCAGCAATGTCACTGAAGGTATTTTCTGACAGACAGCCAAAAGCTTATTAATTTTGCAGAATGTTTCATCGTGTATCTTTGGTTTTATTGTATATAAAGCGATGTTTTGAGGCATTAAATGCTATATGTGATGAATTGTTAATAATGAAAATTGTCAGCTGTGCAAATGTAGGTTGAAAGTGCTGTAAGTGAAACTGAACACCTCAGAGAAGTGAAACCAAATGATAGTGAAATTGAAGAACCCATTGTCAAAAGTGGAACTAGAGATGATAGTGTAAGACAGGAAGCTACCAAACACACCTCCAGAAGTTAAGATATGTCAAAAGAGAAGACAAAGTCAGAAGTGAAACTGGAGAATATTGTGTCAGAAATAAAACTGGAAGACATAGTGTCAGAGGTGAAACAGGAGAAGATAGTGTCAGATGTGAAACAAGAAGCCATAGTGTTAGACAGGAAACTGGAAAACATAGCATCAGAAGTGAAACTGTCAAGCAGTGTCAGATTTGAAATTTGAAGACAGTGTGTCAGGAAACTGGAACACATTGTGTCAAAATGAAACTAAAGGGCATGTCAGACAGGAAACTGATGGACATATTGGACAGGAAACTGGTAGACCTATCTGACTGGAAACTGGTTCAGAGACCAGTGATCAAGACTGAAGAGCATAGTGTGAAACCAGAGGACATGTCAGAAATGAAGTGTCAGACACAGAAATGTTTTAAGTGCCACAGCTCTGTCAGACTGGTAGAAACTATTACTTATTCACCTGCTCTGCCCTAGGCAGGTAATGAGATCACAGTACTAGTGCTGCTTTGTGATGATTTAGTGATGAACAAGACAGAGGCTATATATGGTCGTCACACAAACTAAAGCCAAGAAACCAATTAATTAATAATTTACACATGGCTGGATTCCTCTTGTCCTGAAGACTGCTCCCAATGCAGTCAGTTCTCATTACCTCAACGCTAAATAGCTCATCATAAACCTTTGGTCCCAATCTCCTGAATATAGATCATATATCAATTATCCTCTGACTACACCCACCTCATCTCAAGGCAATGTCAAGGGGTCATATTGTGATGGAATATGGTATAATTCAAATTTCATATTCCAAGAATAACTTTACACTATTAGATATTATTTTTTATCACTACATAATCTACTTAACAAGATTCTTTCACTATTAAAAATGGAATATGAAAATAGATTTAATCAGCAAAGTTGATCTGATGTATGAAAACACGTATGTGTTTGACATGTAATGAGAAATTAAATACTCAATCTGATGAACTTAATCTTTTAAAGTATAGAATACATTTTGATAAGTCACTAACCTCAAAATACGACACTGATAAAGAACAGATCACCCTCCAGTGGGTAACTTATCTAATGTTGGTTCTAATGCTGGTCAAGAAAGGAATGGATTTGCCTAAGGGAGACATCACAGAGTGTTTATATGCATTTGAACACTCTGAAAATGTGTTATCCATCTGACAACGATACACACTGAGGTACAGAAGTAATCGATCAGCCGCAAGAATTTCTGTCACATTCTTGGCACCATTGTGTTGTCATGTTATCTGCCAAGTTGCTGCATCCTTTCAACACTTTACTCAACAAAAAACAAACAAAAAAGGGTAGTCCATAACAAGAGTGTCAGAAGGGGAGATAATGTTGGACTCATACAGCTATCATGACTAAAGAAGTCCAAGCATCTAGGGTGAAAACTAGTGCTACAAGATGTGATGTTACCAAAAAAAGACAACCTATCAACCATTCTTGTTGAGAACTGGGTTAATATGGGTGAAAATGAATGTTTAACAAGCAGAAATACACATATGCTGGACTTGATGAATTATTCAGACAAGGTTTTAACAGGTGAAAGACACAGGTTGCAAGTGTAGCAATTAATGTTGATTCAGGCCTTTGATGTTGTGTAGTAATACTGAATCTTAATTGAACACTTTAAGAAATGCACACATTTGTTACTATAATTCCTTACTATGGGAACAAAAATAGTTTTGTTGGTATGACTGAGAGCATAATTTAGCAAAAATATCCCTAAAAGGATTCTTGGTCCTTTTCCTCTTTTGTACCATATATATATATACATGTGGTTAAATCATACTTTCAAATTCTGGTAAAGCATACGACTCAGTTGCATTTTGGGACCATGGTAAAAAATGATCATTATGCATCATTATACGAAAAAGCTGTAATTTCAACTCCCTGGGGAGAGTGCAACTAAACCTACTTCCCTGTGAGTCGAGGACGATTTCTATGGGACTTAACAAGGTTGGAGTCTTATATTTAGTAGTTACAGACATGGAAAAAGAATTTACTGTGCACAATAGTGTTTATGAATAAAACATGAAGTGTAAATTATACAAAGACGGTTGAAACTGCTTACCAGCGAGTCATCTGGTGAGAAGACAGCATCGAATGCAAACATTTTGGGGGCAGTTACTCCCCCTCTTCTGCTTGCAGCAGTTGAGTAACCACTGGCGGACGGGTCATAAACGGTCACTTGCTTCTTCCGAGGGTCAATATTAATGAAAGAGTGGGCCTGTTCCCCTTGAGTTGAGCTGGATGGTGAACATATTTTCAGCATCACTTTAACCTGCAGAAAAAATAATAAAAGTAAGAATATCATAACAATCATTGTTCCATATAAAAATATTGTTAACAGTAGTAATTTTAAGAACTGGAGTATGTTTAAGTGACAGATAATCAAATGAGAGTGAGTGAGAAAGTAAGTAATATTCCAGCAATATCATGATTGGGAAACCAGAAATGGGCTTCACACACTGGACCCATGTTGGGAATCAAACCCACACCACCCCTTAGGTGAAATGGTAATTAATATAACGTTCAAGAGTATTGCATTGTGCACTGACAAGCAGGTGTGCAACTGCTTGTGATAATCCAGATTGATGCTACATGAGGCATGGAAACAAAAAGTAACACATGTAAACATCTTTCGATAAGATACAACCAGGAATGAAACAATGGCCTTTCCCTCCCCTCTCAGATGATCTATCCACCATGGAGATGGTGTGAGAAGTTATATCAACTGTAACACATATCCAGTCTGACCACTAAGCAATGAATAATCACAATTGTTGCTCATGAAAATGCCACTTGAAGTAAATGCTCGTTAACTATTCACATATACAAAGACCACAAGAAGCTAGCGAGTGTGCATGTAACTCCCTATTCTGCAGTTTTGTTGCCATCTCATGGATTACCTCCTGTAAATTACTTTACTTTAAAAACAGTACCACATGAAGAGTCCAGGGTTAAGGGTCTTGCTTGTCAAGATGAAAGCCAAGGTTTGACTGTCAACACAATTACAATGAAGCTAATTTCTGCTTTCACTCATAATGATGCTGTGCTAATATTTATAAAATCATGCTAAACCATGCTAAATCATAAACAGAACCAATATTGCCCATAAAGCAAAATGGCTACCTCATACTTTATTGCATCTGCCTTACAACAATTCTACATTCTAGGCACAATCAATTTCCTGCAGTATTTGGATTGTTTTGTTACATCATACCATACATTCAAACAAAAAACATTAACTGAATAATTGAACAAAATCTGGAACATTAATTTAAGAAAAAGGTGAGTATTCAAAGTCATAAATGTACATAAACATCTTAATGTTTGATATTTCAGAATGTAAACAAGTTGTTTTTTTGCCTTAGATGCAGTGTCTCTCTCTAGTTTATTGCGAGCATGTCCTTGAGAGAGTGACACAAATCTAAATTACTTGAGTTTGAGAAATGCCATCAACTCCACAAACCCATTTCTTCACAAATGTCATGATGAACAAAGAAAAGAAGTTCTAACACTCCATTATTCATGGCACAATTAAATTTTACTGCTTTGAGAATGGCCAATAAAAAATTATCAACAGTATCAAATTTAATTTAATCACTTAAAATTTGTTCAGTTCATGGTCATTTTTAATCCTGCTTGACAAATGCTCTTAGTTTGAATGTTTCAAATGAAAAATTCAACTAAAAAACAAAACTGTATCCATTAATGAATTAAATAGAATCCCATGCTGCTTCTTACATTGGTTTATTACCTTATGGCATTATTGAATAACACTGAAGAATTCTTAAAAATATTCCTGATTTTGGCACTATGATTTCCACTGAATGCATGCAACATACTATGACAGCAACTGGTGATACGTTAATTCGATTTGGGATTCTGGGAAATATCCTGATGGTCCCATAAGATATCCCAAATGCACTGAAAGATCCAGAAATATACATCATACTCAGCTTAAGTAATAAGCCCACTTTCTGCTATATCAAAAGACATTTTTCAACTTATTACCAAATGAACGGTGCTGTACAGCCTACCAATCATATATCCTGGAGGCCACCAAGGGCAACTGGTGCCCCATTGCAGCGCCAAACAAATATATACACTATCAGTAATTTGGTAATCTTTGCCATAATCTGCAATAAAGTAGAAAATTAAAAGGATGAGAGGAAGTGCCTACAGGAGTTGATGTACAAATCCCAAAGGAATGTGATGTATTAGAGCTTATTTATATGACGGATGGTGACAGAATATGAGCAGATTGACACATAGAAAATCAATAATAGTCATCGATTGGTGCTCCTCGGCCATTTAATCAGAGCCTCGGAGTGCACAAGGACAAGGCACTCGCACCAGCTCCCATCTGTATTCTGTTCCAGCCCTTCACAGTAACTTGTCCTGACAGGGTTTTACTACAGTCTGTGAAAAGGAATGCGAATTTGTGAACCATTTGTTTCAATTTGTGCAGCTTACGGAGGCTAGGAATGAGTTCCAGTCATTTGTAACACTAATTTGCTAACCCAGTTCCCCAACTTCATTGAATGTTCAGTTCTGAAGAAGCCTTACTTGTCTTGACCTGTTACAGTTCTTTGATGATAATTTAATATTACCAATTGAATTATGCATTGAAATACGAACACAAGTGCTAATCTCCTTTGACGATATGACCGTCCCCAAATCACATTGCAGATTTAATTTTTTGACAATCCGAACCATTCCTACTTTTCTACCTTTATTGGGCACTTGAATAATAGATGTACTAAATCGAGCATAACTCTGGATCAAATTTCAAGCCACAACCAGATAGGCTACAGACTGATGGCAAATTCCACTGTATCAACAATTGTTATGATCCTAAACAGTGAAGGCCAATTTTCGTGTTTGCCTGATTAAATCCAATCTGCCGGCTGTGTCTCCGCCAGCAGGATTCGCCTCATCTAGCTAGGACCATTTTTGCAGGCATATCCTTTCTGCAGTTGGCCAGGGGCATGAAATATTTATCAGCACTATCATCTCCCTCAATTGTGTCAAGTCCTTTTGATTTACAACTCAGATTAATAGTATCAGGCACTTTGCAAATCTGATTAAGTATATTTCATCTGTAAGGTCATATATGTCACAGCTATTTAACCATTATGGTGGGACTTTTACTAAGCCAAGTTATGATTCCTTAGCTTCATTAGATGTTCATCCTAAGTCTTGTTCCAAGCGTTTACCATAATCTTAGCAGGCAAGGCTATAAAACACCTCCCTCCTCTGGGCTTGGTGGAATCACTCCCCTGGGACTGACAGTAACTCATTTCGCCACATAAAATGTACTTTTTAGTTTGCTAGAAAATTAGTCTCAGCTGAGATCTGCTCCATTTCAAACATACTACCTACAACAGATGACATGATAGTCATCCAACATATGAAAAACACTTGTTAGGAAATTACTATCTGCCAAGTTGAGATGGGTCGACATGGTAAACCGCTGTTTTCTTGTTATACAAATGAGCATTTTAGGTGAATCATCTCCTGAAACTGTTTAAGCAGGTCTGTCTGGGGGTTATAACCTTAATTTCACTTGTCATAACGGTATGCCAAACATTTACTTTTTCACATACATCTATGAACAACTCCATGATAGCTATCTGGTAAAATAGTGTCTTGCCTACAGGATATAGCCCTACACTAGATGTGGAAGTATTCTCATTATAAAACAACAGGGAAGAGTTTCAGGTTCTTTATGTTTAGTTAAAAAAGCCAACAAAAACAACATTTCAACCTGGAAGGTCATAATTTTGTAACTTCTGATATTCTATTTTTAACATTAGGGATGAATACCATGGAAATTTGATTTCTTGACTTCAAACAATCAGAAGTGTTTATGAACTATTGTATACAAGGATACAATGCAAAATGATGTGGCTGTAAGTCATTACACAAATCATGTTGAAAGCATTAGACACTAGGTATAGTGTAATTAATCATAGCATTAAACCAATTCCAGTATGTATTTCAGCAATATATTGTACACATAGGGCTGTTCTATAGCATAGTGTCATACCAGCAAATCATGTACAACATACAACAATCATGAGTGTCTCTAACTGCAAGTTTTGATCTACATATGATCCACTGTTTATCATTTGTATTATCACAACACAATCAAAACAAACACTGTCAAAACAATACATTGCTTTCTTGAGATGCCTTTGTAAAAAATCTGAAATGGAACAAAGTAGCATTAAATGATCCCAAACTTTCATAAATGCTTGGTTTCCTCTTGAACAAACTAGCACGGAATGTGATCCTTTTATGATCCTTTTATGTTAAACATTGAGACGTGGTAAAGAACAGTACTTCATCCATGAACACGTCACCCTGTTACAGACTAACAATAAGGTAATTTCAATCTAATAACAAACTGTGTCATCTTTTATTCTGTAATAGCAAACTGGACAATTAGAAAATAATCCGTTTAAAAGCGTGCATTCCATCACTAGACTGACATGCAGCAACTGGTTCTTGCTTTCAATACATTATGGAAGCAATCAAACCATAGTGAGGATGGCATGAGCCCGTGGTCGGTGGCCGGGCGTACATTAATACAGAGTTTGAGAGCCTAATCTCTTTAATGCACTGCAATCGCATTGTACACGGAGTCCTCCGTTATTCTCTGTTTCTCAATACAGCATCGTGGCTAAATCATGTTTCGTGTGGAATCTATTTACATTCAACCTCGAGAGCCAGGCTAGGGGAAAATCTAATTTTCAACTTCACTGCTAGGAAAGAAAACTGTTTTGATGATTGGGAACCCTCTGACAGAGGACCGAATTCAGCCATCACTGGTCCTGACAATGCTATTACTGGGCAACTGTTAAACCTCACAACTATTCATCAGAGTCTCTGGTTAGGGGGATGGGAGTGACAGGCGGTCTTGTAAAGGGAAGAGTGTCCAGCCCTGGCTTTATCCCTGACCAGCCAGCTAAACATGGACTACCTGCAAGGCTAGCTTGTATGGTGTAATCTGCGATTAATGACCACACTGCTTGGCCAGATTGACCATTTTCATTGGGAATGAGATTTCATCGTCTAGTTGTTTCTTTGTGGTTTGAACAGACGTTGTTGATGATTCTCATGCTACAGAAGGTGCCGATGATCACTTTGCAGTAGACCCTGTTGATAGGGGCTACACTGTACACGACACTTAACCCCATTCCCACGATACAGATACTCTCTCCCAGCTTTGTTGATGTTGGTCTCAGGAAATCAATTCCTTTAAAATCAAAAAACATCACTGGCATCGCTTCACCCAAATCTCACACAATGCAGACTAAAAATGACTTCACCTAAATCACATTAGACTATAGGGAACATCATCTGCACTTCAGGCTATAACCTCCTGACATCATGAAAATCACAGATCTTGTAGATATACATTGATTCATGTAAATCCCTGACAACACGGCTTACAAATGCATTGCCCTAAACCCAGACACAGCAGAGACTTTTATCTAAACCTTGTATCATGGAGTCACAGATTTTGTGGACACGCATCGATTCACCTATATCCCACTCAGTAGCCGGTACAATACTTAGATGCTTCAGCCAAATCCCAGAATTGTAGTTACCTTAATCCTTGGTTTAAAGACATTAAAATCCTTGGTTTATGACCCTTAACGATTGACATTACACTCCTAACCTTCAATAGACCAAAATGATCACCTAAATCCCAGTTTAAACGCACTACACCATAGATAACAATATAACCAAATCCCATAGTGTCAATAAAAGTAAGCAGTGTGCAGAATTAATGCTTCCCAGTGGCCCATGGCTACTTTCATTTCTATCTGGCATTTCTATCTGGAAATACCTAGGTGGCCAAGTGTCGACTTGCTGCTTTTTCTATCTGGTGATTTATACATAAACCTTCCAGCCCTATCTTAGAGATAAAATGTCATACATGACACATATGGAAAATATGACCAGATTATTTAAAAATAATCATATCCTTGCTATTTACCTGTCACAAACCTGTTTCATATTGCCCCAGATAGTAGTTCTATCTTTGTGGAGTTTCGACATGATTTTCCACTCTCTATTACCTTGTTTCCTTTCACTTGGTCAGGTGAAAAAAAGGCTAGCAAGAATACATATATATATGACCTGCCTGACATTCTCGTCATGATCAAATATTTTTCACATTGTCAAGGAACATCCCTACTTAAATATCGACCATGGTGTCCAATGTGCCTACCGTCCACCATAGTTACCGGTTTCAGTCACCAAGTATTAGGCTAATGGACAGTGCACTGTCCCCATCAAATCGTACAAAGGAAATAAAGCATATTGTTTATATCCTATGTAGGTGTAAATGATCCAATAACTTCTCTTCTAGGCAGACAGACAGCAACATCACACCTCTGATTTTACAACTGTCTGCACCATTAACTGAGGTTTTACAAGCATAAACCACAGACTAACCATACTCCTAGTTGAACACAAGACAATGGCCGTTCCACCATTGGATGCTAGACCTATGACATTTATTCTAATACTTTCAAACAGACTTAAAATAGTTGCATCATTAAGGTTTCTTTCAGGAAGAAGGTTGAGTGTTCTAAAGAGATATCTTGGAACTGAATCAATGCCATAACTTCAACACTTTAAAACAGACCTAATAAGGTTGTTATGTAAGGGATCTTAAGTGAATGACCTTCAGTTCTCCACAACCTTCAAACAAACCTATGATAGTTGAGGCATTGAGACCCATTTGTCAAACAAGGTTTGGGGTTGTGTAGAGGGATCACATAAGATGAATGTCGTAACATCAATACTTTATACAGGCTGACAATAGTTGAAGTTTAAAGATCACTTCTTCTGAACAAGGTAAATTACTTTTTTATATAGTGATCTTAACCTATGGCTGTGATAATGTCTCTGCTTCAACAGCGGTTAGTGGATTAATGCCAATTTGTAGTTCAGTGTTCACGTTCTAATCAATGGCTGTTCTAAAGATTATATTTCCATGCAGCCTCAAATACATCAATAAGAAATAACATAGAAGATTGTCTGAAGCATCAACATTAAAACATGGAGGAAAAAATCTTCCCAGAGGGTCTACTATGAATAGTACTTTAATATCTCATCTTATGTTAGCTTCAACCATATTTACATGATCTTCATGAACGACATCTGGCAATTTAAACATCACATGAAATTTCAATTTCACTGTAGTTGCCAAGACTCAGTAATCCCTACAAATGGTCTTTCCAAAAATGGCCAGGGGGGCAGATCAACATAATCAGATGATAATTGTCAACTTAAAACTGGAAGAGGCAAATTGGCCCCTGACCACCATACTAAGCAGATCACAAGTCGAGAATGGTCCAAGAATGGCTTGGTAACTGTTTTAGCCTTCAAGGACTGTTTCAATGAACTCACAAAGCAAATCAGGCCTATCTGAGAATTGTTTCTGACAAATTAATTGTCCCCAAGGGCTGCTGTTCCTGTATCCTTACACACAGAACCCAGTGAATGTGCCTGTCTTCAGAACTCATTGCTCTAGCATAGTCCTCTATTCTGGCCGAAGATGTCGCAAGGGCTTTCATGATAATCTTTTCATGACTCTTGCATTCCAAAAGTGCCTTTTGCTGCTGCTAATTAGGGGTTTGCGGTGATATGGAAAGCTCCAAAGACTGAGTCACATTTCAAGTGAAATAATATAAATTACTGAAGACAACAAGTCAGCGTTATGGAGTCAGTTCTCCAACAGTAATAGTGTTACAGAAGTCACAGAGGTTATATAGGAGACTTGCTGAACACCCATTCATTTGCTCTGAACAACATGCTTACATCAATCATTTTGCTTGATGAAACAATGGTGTGCCTTCATGTCCGACACACATTATTGTTTGTGTACCCACGAGAGTCATCCACTATGTAGATTTCCTTTGATGACAAATTAACTGTTTGTTTGACAAAAAAAAGGGAATAAATCACTTCAAACAATATGGTTCTAAATTCCAAACTGTTGCACTGATGAGGGTTTGTGAATTAGAATTCATGGTCTGCCAGTTTGCAGGAGATGCAATTTACAAGAAGACCTGACTTGATCAATCAGTAA
Organism: Haliotis asinina; assembly: GCF_037392515.1. NCBI lineage: Eukaryota > Metazoa > Mollusca > Gastropoda > Lepetellida > Haliotidae > Haliotis > Haliotis asinina. Next base: position 20,373,621 of record NC_090287.1, read on the forward strand.
AACAATTACTTACTGTCCTGTTTGTAAAGTCACGTTTTCTATTTAAGTTCGGGAAAAGTTTTGGCAATGGTTGTGCATGGATGCAAGTGAACTTAGTTTGGTTTGTTGATCACCACCACCACCATCATCATCATCATCAGCAGCAGCAGCAGCAGCAGCAAAAGCAAAAGCAAAAGCAAAAGCAAAAGCAAAAGTAAAGGCAAAAGCAGCAGCAGCAGCATATTTGATGAAGATGATTTGTTCCCTTCTCCAGTATAGTTAGAATCTGACTACTCGAACCACTTAAACAGATAATGATTTGATGATGATGATGATGATGATGATGATGATGAGGTCGAGGAGGAGGATGAGGAGGCGGAAAAGGAGAATGGACATCATCCTTGTTGAGCATGATTCCTCCCCTTCTCTACTGCTGTCATAATCCTACCATTCCACCATGGACAAATAGATAATTAAGTCCTTGTCCTAGTCATTGATTAATCAGGATTGTGTGATGAGGTCAGTTCTCACAGCTTATCAATATGTCATGCAATGCTGACTTATTGAATATTGTTTGTACTGCATGTCATGAACTGAGCATAACATGCAATGTACAGTTCTCCAGGGACACATCTCCGGATGCCCGCTATCTTTCACCTGTGTCAGGTGCAATAGGTTTACCGCACATCAAACAGTTGATGTGGTTGTAGGTGTAGCAAACAAATCACATGTCGGACTGTGAACTGTAACCATGGTATCTCTGATGAAGAAAGAATCATTTCCCTGACTGTACATGATTAGAAAGAAAGGGGCCTTTTGTGTTAATGGAAATATCAAATTTCTGTAAATGTTTGAGATATTGGAACAGTATTTAAAGACATTTTCAAATGGCTGCAATGTGCTATTTTTTTCATTTCACAATGTTTCTGTTCTGGCATAAGAAGAAGAATTGTAAAAGTTTTCAAAAAGATTTTTCACTATAATTTCATGATATATCTGCTGCCAATAAGAGCAAAAATCAATAGCTGACATGTGTGATATAATGCATGTTCAGTGCTCATGTATACATACTTTATTTAATTACATACTAATTTGTGCAATAATGTACACAAAAATCACTAGTAAATGTATTTTTGTCATGATTCTGCCCCATCTGTTTTGTACTTTCCATGGATCTGTGGGCCCAATCCATTACAAATCAACCACACACCTTTGTTTCAATAACCCCTAGGCATGCACTAATTCCAATTTTCACACCAACAGAGTTTTGACCTATAAACCCAGATAACACTGAACAATATATACAAATGTAATAATCATAGAGAAAAATCCCATTAATGCAAGTGCAGTTTATCTTATTGACAGTAACAACATTCCATGAAAGTCTTTGATGTAAATTGGACCAATCTTGAATTATCATTCCACTGAAATAAGTGAGTGCTTTTTGCAATGGCACTTTGAAGGAAAGGGACTGGCGATTTACTGGACCAGGCTCTTTTTGCCCTGAGGAAATGTTTCAGACTAAGCTTATTGAATCCAGTCACTCAGCGGTGTTTTTCCAGGAAGGTATATGTAACAGAACCACTAGACTCAGCATCGATGTCTACACAAACGCAACAAGCCTGCTAAGAGGACTAGTTTTTGTTCTCATGAAATTATTAGTTTTGACATGAAAACATTGGATGCATCCTGGGGCGGGACAGCGGTGGACCTTCAGACCTAGACTACCAATTATGTCTCATCAGGGTTGGAACTGGCACTGCTGGACCCTGATGACCAAAGCTGTATAGCCTGTGGGGACATGCTGGTGCTTATATTGACTTCAGTGCCAGAGCAATGGAATCGGCTAGTCCTTCTGGCATCAGTTCTTCTTACATGTAAAACTTCTCAAAGGTTATTAGTGCCAGGTTTACCATCATCCTTTATCAGTGCCCTGCTTTGAATTCCTTTGTCAACCAACTTTGTCTGTAGATTGGAAGGATAATTGAACATGGTGGACATTATGTGAATATTTGATCTTGAGGGCTATTTGAGCCAATTTTCAGGACAGGAATGCAATGATTAGACTGTATCAATGTATCTATATCATAATGGCCATAATTGGATAAAAATTGGTACACTATTATCCTTGAGTCACTGTTGGGTTAAAGATGAAGACGTGGTGCCAATTAGGATAAAATTGGTAATTATGCTGATGATCAGAGCGTCCATGTCTGGAACCATCCCTTGTAGTCTTTCGGTCTTGTAGTTCCATCATTAACCATTATTTCTCACCCAATTAAGACAAGATGTTTGATAAGAATGAGAGCTGTGATTAATCGCTGAACCACTTGTTGATTTCATGAGACAAACAAACTAAAACACCCCTAAATGAGAATTTTTTACATTGGTTATTCGCAACCAATTAAATAATTAATCAGACAGCTGAAATGGACTTGGTGCCATAGGAAAGAGCTGTGGTACAAATTCCTTACCCTGACAGAAACGTATTTCCTATGAAACAAAATATTCAGAATCTCTACACATTTTCTTATCAAGAATAAATGAAAACACTCCCTGAATCTGACAAGAATGTTCTCTCTATCTTCCCTTTCAAATAGTATCTGCCATACCAGGAACTGCACTATGATTTCCCATCACGTTTACTGGAATCTTCATTCACCATCCACCAAAGAACCAATGCATGTCAAGAACCAGAACTATACACGGCTCAAACTATGACAAAATATATCATTATACACTATACATTATACACACACATTGGGTACCCAAAGAGTAGCAACTCATTAAACCATCCACCAAACTCACGACCACCCAAATTCTTCCCTATTCAAACCTCCATCTCACTTTTACTACATCCTCACTCCATACATATCAGTTTGCATTACTTGTTTGACAGCTCGAGTAAGTGAGTATGGTTTTACGCCGCTTTTTGGAAAATTTCAGCAACACCATGCCATGGACACCAGAAATGGTCTTAATACATTGTACACACATGGGGTATCGAACCCAGGTCTTCGGCATGACAAGCCAATGCTTTAACCACTTGGCTTCCCCTCGCACCTTTAGCAGCTAGAAAAAGGAAATATTTCCAGATAACAATTTGAGTGTGATCCCCGATGTATCACTACAGCGAGATCTAACTGTGGAGCTTAACCTCAATTACGTCACTATTCTTTGATGAAGACCCTCCTAGTTAGTGTTTGACACACTACAATGATCTCATCAATATCACTCTGCTGTCTCTCACCAGGAACATGGCACTTGTACCTTCATCTCACATATTCCATCACCTTGTTTAGCCAACTCTGCCACACATCATTAACATGCAAACTATGAAGTTAAAAAATATGCAAATTTCAAACACACCTAACACCATCTAGGGAAGTTGAAAGGAGGATATTAACAGCTTCAAACCTAATTTTAAGACATAAGAATACCTGGTAATTCTGTTTGACTTCTGGTCAAATGAAGAAATTGAACACTCACTGTGATCATACCATGTGACGGATGAACAGATTCTGAGAATATTTTACCTTTGTCGTGAGTAAAAATATTGACATCTCAAAGGTGTACGCTCAGCCATATTGCCACAATCTAAGTTACTCCACAGCAGTAAGATTTAGACTCACAACTAGTCTCTGAAATGAACATATATTCTACAGAAAAAAGTTCATAGTAAAAGAATAAAATATAATGAAATGCAGCCCTGAGACTTTCTTCATTTTGAAAAGCTGTGAAAATCTAGACTTGCCATATTTTCTAGACTTGAATGGGCTTTCTTGGACATATTTGCTTCAGGGCCTGTGTGATGGTTCATGGTAAGTGTTTGCTTGCTATGCTGGGTAACTGGTATTTGGTGCTGCAAATTATGTATATGGTGAAAAGGGGTCTTTTTGTCTTCAAGCAGCAGTGAATGGGTAGATGAGATTACTGTAGGAGAGTACACTTTACATGTTGGGTTGTGCACTCTGCGGGGAGTTCAGTTTGTTTTAGTTGTTTGCGGTTTAATTCTACATTCAGCAATATTCCAGCTATACAGCAATGGTCTGTAAATAATCGTGTCTGGACCAGACAATCAAGTGATCAACATCATAAGCATCGATCTACGCAGGTTGGATTGCAATGACATGTTTCACACAGACCACTGAGTCTGACCACCAGATCCAGTTACACCCTCTTACAATAAGCATGGGTTGATAAAAAACAATTTTTAATGGGGTTAGATAAATTCATTATCCACTGAACATTGATCCTTTGTAAAACATAACGACACAACAACAATGGTCATAGCAGGAATAGTATATGTGTCTATATTCAACAATATTCCAGCTGTATAATAGACATCTATTCATTATTAATTCTGGGCCAGACAGTCTAATGACTGACATCAAAAGCATTGATTTACCATGAATATATGAATACATCGAGTTAATTGTGATATTGCTTATGTTTATCAAACGTCATTCATAATAATATGGTATAACATTGTGACATATTCTAAGACTACTATTTTCAAGGACACATAAATACAAATATACAATGTAAGGATGCTCTATCATACTATAACCTTTATAAATATTTTGTTAAATTTATGTTAATCTTTATTTGTAGAGAACTGAATCAGTGTCATCCAAACTTGACTTTCATCATAATGGCCACATTTAAGAGAGGAACCACCAATGACAAAATCCACATTTATCATAAAATATTCAACATACATGACAAGTCTGGTAATTAATAACTGTCAATTTCATAATGACCATATTCCTACAGACAGAGTGAGGAGGTATTTCTTAATTTGATTTGAAATTGAGCTGTTTAAATAATCATGGGTTCGGAGTGCAGCTGGTGTACTCAGTTATTACGTCACATGACTGCCGTTCCAGCCTATCAGAGGGCAGACCAAGTGATGCCCTCCATGGAAGTCTCTTTAAATAGTCATTACTGTTCAAGATAACTAGTGTTTACTTCACAGACGTGAAAATGGAATTCGTGAAAGTCACTCACGAACAAGGCCTAACATGTACTTTTCGACCTCTTTGACCTTAAATTAATATTTTATTCCAGTATATTTAAGCTAATCTTATGAGTAACAATTTTTTTAAAATACATATTTGATAAGTAACAACAAATATTTAAAATCACGCGCTTTGAAACACAGTTAAACATTTCTAATATCTGTCTGGTAAATTCGAAGAACACACTGTATGTACATGTGAAATGTAGAGCTTGGAAAAACATTTTATTGCAGTGATTTTGTTATCCAAACAATCTTGAGGAGACGCTATCAAAACGTACATAATTTATATGTTGTATAACAATTTGGTCTTCAATAGAAAAACATGCCTTCACATGTGTAATGGTGAAATTGCTTTCAGTTGCTGTGATTAGGATATTTCTTCTCGGTTGCTGTATTTAAATTTTTGAAAACGATTGAATTTGTACTAGATACAAGACATTATTTTTGGATGCAGATGAATCATCGTGTGTAGAGAATGTATTGCTATTCCTTCTTTCTGCTTGCAAAATATGCTTTGGGATTTATTGCAGTTTTCCTATGAAAGTTTTTGTTTAGTATTTATGAGTCATCCAATGCCTTTAAAAGCGCTGATGAAAATATTAGGTCGTTCAATGGCCTCTCATCACCTCCAAAACAAAAAAAATCATTACAGTTGACAAAATTTGACCTTTGAGCTAATAATTTCTCATTGAAATCTTTTAGTCTTACTCTCTCAAAAAACATCACAGACACCATGTTGATAGCTGGGCAAGCCAATCTACGATGCCTGATGTGAAAGCATTTGCAAGGCAGCTTAACAGCCATTTTTTCAGAGTTATCCCTCATTAAGGCTATTATGCAGAATGAAGCAATAATTATAATTTGATGATAAAATAACAGCTTGGAATTATGTTTAGGAAACCTAATCTTGCATTATACAATTTGAACACAACAAAACTGTTGAATAGCTTTATTCAGAGGAAGGCGTTTGAAGTGCAGGAAATGATGATCGGTTTGGAAATTTCTCACAAATCTATTGAATTTATGCTGAATAGTTTTAGTGTTAATTTTCTTTCCCTGTAGTGTTTAGGAGCCTGTGAGTTGACTATGGCTTGCAATAAAAGCACGCTCGTAATTACAATTCTCTTGGAGTCACTGATTGAGGATTACGGAACGTTGGCCTGGCAGAAGCGTTATGACCGGTTATCTTGGCATGGACTGGACATAACAGCAAAAGCGCCCTCAAGTGGAAACAGTCCCTGGGAAATGGGCACATAAATTAGCAGCTGTAAACTGAAGTAGGAGGGAAATTGTCCTAACAGAGAAAGCCCCGATCTAGCAGTCAGCCATGACTGATAGCATGAAATGGCTTTCAGCCCATCAAACTGGATACAGGCAATCTTGGTGAGGGGGTGCACGTCTCACAAATCAGCTGAAGGATGTAGTATCTCGCTTCCAAGTGGTCTTCAAGACCAGCAGGATAAAATACGTACTGGTGCTGACTTTTTAGCGACCACTCTATAATTGCTTCTCAGTTTTTGCTAATAACCAAGTGCATTCATTATGTCGTAGGTGCAAAAACTGTTGCAGATTTTTCTCTGGACATCTTAAAAGACTGATAACTGTCAAGAGATGATTTGTAACAAATGCTTAATTGGTCTTTTCCATGTCTTAACTTGGACCTTCAGGGGAAATGGCAACTAGCAAAACAGGTTGCATGTCTTGGAAGGATGGCTGCTTTTACCGACACGATATGTTTATGGAGACGTGATCTTCCAAACTGATGCCTGGAACACAATTACCACACACCTATTGGACAAATAGCCACGTTTCATTAATATTTTACGCTAAGCAGACTTAAAAAGTCCCATTAAGAGTAACTGAATGGATGATGAAAAGATATTTGACAAATTGTGAAACAAAGTATGGTGTTGTTGAACTAAAATTAAGGCATGGTCTAACTTTTTATACCAATAAACACAAAATGGATGTTGGAAACTTTCCATTAATACATCACATTTCAATTCACAAATTACACTGATGGGAACATAAAAGTATAATCAAAAACATATTTCCCATAAATGTGAAATAAGAGATCAGTCAATTATCAGTTTGAGAATCTAGACCAACCAACAATCTTCATAATGCGGTGCTGCATTTGAGTGAAATTCTTTGCACATGATTCTCCGGACTGCTTTCAAATGTGAAATGATATCCCTGGATTCAAAATATCCAGTAGATCTTTTTACTTCAAAATTCTTCAAGAGGACCCTTGTCATGTACCCAGGTCCTCAACCTAGTAATAACATCATAATGAGCACTTCAACAAAGACGACCGGATATGCACATCCATTAAGTTTTCATAAAAAAAACTCCGTCAAAGACCACAAGCATAAAGCATGTGGGAAACTTAGGGGAAACATTTATACAAAGTTTAGAGATTACATAATGACCTAGGCAGCTGTGAGGTCTATAGCTTCTAGTTTCGGTCCTATGATCCCCCTGTGTTCTCCGAGGGGCAACACCGATATGCTGAAGATGGGGAGAAGCTGATGATAGAGAGGGGATACTCAGGAGGTTTGGGGGTTGGGAAATAGACATGAATGGGGGAGGGAAGAGAGGTAGGTGAAAGATTTGTGTCTGGAGTCATGCAGAACTGGAGAAAGGGAAGAGATAAATACTGGGCACAGGGGAGATAATCAGAGTCTGGAAATCCACAAATTTCAAAAGGGGAGAGTGGATCTTGACTTGAGAGTAGCTTGAAAGAGATATTATTAAAGAATTGGGGGTCGAGAGGTGAGGAGCTAGGGTCAAGTTCCTTGTAAGAAGACATAAGTTGTAATACAGTAGGTGACTACTTAGACTAACAGGGTGAACATTGGGTATTTTTTGTTACAGAATAGCCTCATCTCAAAAACATCTCTTGTCTTGTTGGACTCTTTATTGTCCTACTCCATCATAGTGAACGAGAAAATGTTGCTTTATGCCGTATCTGCAATTTTGCAGCTATTTGTAGCTAACATCACGGATACCTGTTTGGATTAAGTCAAAGGCAAACTGACCTATGTCATTGCGCAGGTGGCTAGTCAACACAAGTATGAATATCAAAGTTTATCAAAATTTGGGTCCGACCATAAAGTTTGAGCAGCCCTAACCATGAGTTAGTCACATTGTGTCACGGTGATCTTCAGCCACTGTACATGTCATCATACTACATACAGTATACAGAAAAGGGCCAACATAAGATGATCAACAGGCCTGACACAGGATGTGTATTATGTAATAGTCACACTGACATTAACAATCCTGTGGGTGGTTGAAGCAGTGTGTGGGTGGCTTCTGAAAGGGGATGGGGGTGGGAAGCCAGCGACAGGGGGAGGGAAGGAAATGCAGGACACCAGTGGAGTGTATGGCATGTGTATTCCACTTGTCAAACATATAAGTTGCAAGTTCAAAGGGACAATTTTATGTCTCTCCTTAAAATTACATAATGTTACGTATTTATCATAGCTGGTTTCCATTTAAGGAGTGCTTGTCCATAAAGTCCAGTTTTATATTTGCCAGTGCTCTAAAGTAATTGCCCCATTAGTGGGATAATTATTCCCAATATGAGCAAATTGTAAATAATTCAGATAAGATATGCATCACCTTTCATCAGTAAATGACACAGTTTCTTTCATGTGGCGGCACAAACATGTCACCCACTTCCGCTACTTTCATCCCCCACAAACATTGTACATTCAGTCGCAGGAGGTGCCACAGCCTATTGAAACTGCAAGTCTCTCATAACCATAGAATTCTGGATATCTTCCAGGGAAGTTAATATTTTAAATAATGTATGAGGAAAATATCTTGTTGGCGGAGTTGGTTACACTGAACACATTGGTTACAGTGTCTGCTTGGTTCCCCTTAACTCACTCACTCACTCACTCACTCACTCACTCACTCACAGTACAATCTAGATAATTCAGTGACGTCATGACAATTTCAGTTGCAGTGCTCCCAAAGTCCACCATCTCATCACTATCACTAACCTTTCAAAATTTAAACTAAAATAATTATGCCAGAAAAAAATATGAAAATATTTTCTTCAACATTTGCAAATTACAGAGCATAGTTTTCAAATAATTTCTAACAAATTAATTCCTGAATCAGAGACATCAGACAATTACAGTTTTGAATTCAAGCGCCAATCTCAGAATTCATCTCCCATAATTCTGGTTGAAATTAACGTTGTTCATTAAGATCACCTGGATCAACAAATAATCCTGTGTAGTATCCAACAATTTGTTTACAATTTCATGCCAGAGTGTATTTGGTTGTGCAGTCAACAAGGGCTGGCGCACTTCCGCCATGTTGCTCACCACATCACACACTTTGAAGAATGCCGCCTGGTACCGGTAATGGTGAACTCATTACATGCAAAGTATGCTAGTTTCTAGTGTTGTATGCTTTACATTACACTCATACAAGTTAATCCAGCATGCTCACTTCGTGCTCATAAAACATAATCCTTCGTCTTTCAGAAAACATATCTTCGCTACACTCCAATTTTCATCATGTATGTAAATGTGTATATGGAAATATAAATAACAAATGAACCTACATTCAGTCTAGAATGATTTAGCAAGTCTAGATTACACATAGCTCCTGGAACACTGGCAGGGTTACATTTGAATTGTATCCTTTATTTCTAACAATATTGTTTTCAGTAAATAGCTTCAATAACAAACTTCAGGATGTAAATGGGAATGTACATTTATGCAAGAAATCTTGTAACTAGAGACTAGTAATCACAGCCAAATAGGAAGATTTGCATCATGCAGAGTATGGAACTTCTAAAATTTTGAATAATCTTAAAATTATTCAAAATGATGTTCAATGTAATTACATAATGGTAAACATAATAAAGTAAAGATTTACAGTTTCTATTGACAAAAAAAAACCATGAAAGATCCATCAAACAACGAGCATTAATGTCTAATAGTGCATACTGTAATATGATAAATTTGTAAAATAATGTAAAATATAAAATGTAATTATAGAAATCTGTTCAAGTTGATATTTTCAATTTTAGTTCTTTAACAATCTTACAATACATACATATCAAAGAAACAAGCAGAGCTATAATTCACATTTGTTACCAAAGGTTAAAAGCTATGGAGTTTCTAGTACAAAAGTGTAATTAATTAGCCTATTCATGAATATTCATTAGTAAAAAACAAAGAAAGGTCAAAGGCTTAGTCTAGTTTACTTCCTCCTCTAATCCTGGATTAATTAAGTGATTTCAAAATATGATAAACAAATCATGCTTTCATAAATATCAACAGAAGAAAATGAAATATAACACTACATGTAGTCAATTGTTGTTGTGGCCTTGTGATTGATGGCCTATGTAAGTAATTAGACAATAGATTAATTTGTGTTGATATTTAAAAATCAAATCAATGTGTTAGCTAATTGTGCTTAGAGGAAAATTTTCATGAGCATGTCATGTTGCTCATATATTATGATCTGAACCTTCTTCCTGCTGGAGCTATCTCAAGATATGCCCTAATTAGAACACTCTTCAACACAGACATCATGTAATGAAGGTATTTTGGGTAAGAGCGGCATATGTACTGTCAGGTGCCTAATGTCGGCATCCTTACAGACACCCACACACAGTATCCAAGTATCTATGGTGGTCTTTCTGGTACCAATAATGATGTATGTACCCAATGGAACTGTACATCTATAGATCTTGCTATGGACTGTATATACTGAGGCACCTAATTTGAATTGTACATTTTAAGGTCCTAATATGGAGTGCTTTTTGAGGTATCAAATAGATTTTTATATCCATAGGTCCAACTATGACTTGTATACACTTAGGTTTCTAATTTATATGCTGAGGTTCTTATTTTAACTGTACATTTTGAAGTATGTATGTAAGAGATGTATATTTTGATGTTCGGATATGAACCGTGAAATTTCCAGGTCCTGATACAAAAAGGGTACAGAATGACCTAATATAAGCAACATATGTCATATTTGGGATTTTACTTTCTTAGTAAAGTACAAATTCTAGTACTTTTTTGGCTGAGTCCCATCCAGGATTCGAACCAACACCCTCAGACTCAGGCACCTAAACGCCAGCACACAAAGTCAGCCGCCTAGCCCACTCAGCCACCACAAACTTCCACATCGTGTAATCCTACCTAATATAAATATGTATTTTCAGGCATCAGAAATGAAATGCTTGCAAAATAACTGACTATTCTGAGTTGACTACCCAATAAAACACTCTGATGTCTGTATCTTTCACCATTAAGGAACTGGTCCTATGGGAGTTCTATCAAGCATCTCCAGTGTATATGTTAATATGATGAGACTCACGAAGAGACAATAAAACAGGTGAATCAGAGCGGAGCGACGTACCTTTCCCATGCCTGGGTTTGTAAGTCTGCTGATTCCACGCAGCAGACATGGTGGCGCTGGTGGTGGAGATAGACGGATGACATCACAGAAACTGGTTGGGAAGGGTGGAGGTTCTGGATCCGGAGGTTGATGCCGCTTCTTTTTCCGGCTCAGCTTCTGAGCAGCTCTGGAGGAGAAAACAAGACTATGGTCAAACACTGATAATTAACGTGAAATATATTCATGAAGAGCACTCAGATCCATAACAACATAATCTGGCAATATAAGGATGTATTTTCCAGAGAAAATCTGAACACCACTGCACTTCGGGCAATTAACTTATGGATATCTAGTCTGTATTCTTCAAATGAGACATTTTGTTTCCATTACAAGTATCTTAAAAAATATGGTCTTGACAAAGGGTTTTGTAAATGTACAGAGATGTCACAAATGAAGATGAAATCAATATCATCCACGAGACATATATACTTAAGCTTTGAAATGTCATTTCAATCACTGCTCCAGTCATAGGATATCTGTGTCACATACACTGAAAATGCCTTTTAAATACTTCATATTGAGGTCTCTTCATAGGTGTCTTTTTACACAAACAGAACCAGAAACCTAGTATCAAGCACTGCTTATTTGACCCATACCAAGATTCTGGGTAAGAGTACAGCGCCTCAGAAAATGAGTCTGGTTGTAAGAATGGATCTAATTGGATCAGGTGGCAACACTCGATGGTTTGGATGGTTCCATTTCATTGATCCATTTTGCATGGATCAATGCTCTTAGAGTCAGTCACTGAACTGTCTGGTAAACATGATCATTTAAAGACTGCTGATGTATAGCTGGAAGTCTGCATAGTGTGGCATTAAACTTAAAGTATTCCACCTAGACTTGGGCAAGTCTCTAAGATAATAATTAATTATTTTAAATGCTACTTTCTCAAAAATAATGAACAGACTGGTATCATTGTCCATTTATCTAAACCTGCCCCTTTAAAGGATAGAATATCCATAAACCTATGGGCTTTGCTCTCAGTACAGTCTTGAAGCAAGGCTATGATCCACACAACTGACGTGTAGATACCATAGATCATCAGAAATCATAGGGCCCTTTCACATTTGGTTTTCAATATAGATGACTACTGCTCATTGTGATATTTGGAACTATTTCTGTCAGCTAGTGTAAGGGTGAAGACAGAAAATTGGTCATCATGTCGATCATATGATATCATCTGTCTATCTTGCTGACTCTACCATTTTAACATCTTTTCATGTCTCATAAAATTAAAATACTCTACTGGGTCCGTAACAATCATTCATTACAGATTACTGCTAATCTGGACTATATTCCATATGTTACTCCGTTACAACCATCTGTTACTGATTACTCCTAATCTGGACATTATCCAATGTTATTTCATAATAACCACTGATTACTGATTATTCCTAATCTGGACAATATCCTCTCGAAAATACTCCATAAGAGCCAGTCATTACTGATAATGGCAAAGAATGTAAATTAAACACTTTCAAATACAATAATCTGCCAAACTGATTCGGCGAGTATTTACAGTTTATTTCTGGAGCTTGAGAGCCTTATTTAAGATTCTACAACAACAAATTTATTTGCAGACTGTTCTTCAACAGAACCAATGCCTAGACTCAATCGCTCATCTGGCATGGACTGAGAGGATCCATGCTTTCCTGGGGGGATTCCAATCCCATCATCCCGATTTCTAACATCAATCTCTGATCATACACCCTGATTATCCGATCTTCACGCACAGGTTCCAGCTAACATACTCCTCAAATAAATGTTTGGGGGAAATCCAGATTTCTGAAGCTTCAGCTGGCCTTGTTCCAAATTTCTCTCAAATTGGACTGATTTACTTGTCTTGTTAACCTGAGCCAAGACCTTGTGCTAGAAATCATGGTTAACCGTCTCTCAGCATGCTGAATGACTGAAATGTGTGTTGAAGTTTCCCTTTTTCATCCATTTCTTTCACAACCTACGACTCATTTCTCTTCACTTCACCAATGAGATGGGCACAATGTCAAACAAAGAAAACCATCCAACATCAATCTATAAAGTACAAGAAATATAACATTTTCTTCTCATGTCTACAGCAATATAAAAATGCCCCACTGTGATCAATACTGTTTTCATTTCAAGTTCATTTTTTCAGTCTTATAAAGTCATTACTGAAGCCAGCAACATCACTGAACAAAGTAATAATCAAATAAACACAGCTACTATTACGCTGACACTTTATGAATACTATCTAGATTCATTTCATGATCTCTAATCACGGTCCCTGTAAAAACTGCAAAAAGGTTATGTACTCTTAACAGACAAGTCAGCAAGGCTGCACATATTCTTGCTGTCAAGCATACAAATTTGGTCTCCAGAGATGGTGCCATAGCTCCTGAAAATGCCACAGAGTCTACAAGATTAGTGTACATGTATTCTCTGTTTACGTCCTAGAGCATTCCCTCTAATACCATAATCTAGTTCAACTTTTTCCCCAGTATCAGGTCTGTCCCTGAAGTAAAGAAAATGATCCCAAATTAGTTAAAGCTGCTCTTCTGTTTTTCCATGCTTTCAACTTCAAAGGCTTCCCTGGTCAATACAACTTTGTTTTCTCGATGTTTGGATACAGGTGACACCAAGTGATGTACTCGCTAAACATATGTAACAAGAGTGCTAGTCTTAATGTGAAAGATCAGACAGTCTATAAATTATTCCCCTCTGATTAAGGGGAGCCTTTGCTGTAAATTTTTCAAGAAACGTAGACATGGACTTTTAGAATAAATATTTGATTGGAATGGTTGTGAATTCTTTGTTGTTGCAAAACCTTAAGAGATTTGCTATAATTGTATACAACCAAAATTAAAGCTATTCCTGATTAAAAAAAATGTCTAACACTTAAAATCTGTTACTGTTTTTACTTTGCTTTGTAACCATTTACACATCAAACATAATTACAAATTGTTTCACCTTTGAAGGTTATCGTAATACTGAATGGATGTGATAGAGAAGCTGGACCAAGGTGAAATGAGGTTAAACAGATTGCACCCAATACAAGACAAATCTTAAGGATAACAACGTCTTGATTTATTTATCTACTTTATAATTTTTGTTATCCATAATATTTGTGTTTTATTCCAACACCAACTGCTAGATGCCTTTAAAGAATCTCAAGTGCTTTGCATTTCAAGTGCTTGCCCACTCACACGATTATAAGCCTACCAGTCCATGTTCTGTCCCTCTAATGCTGACAGCATCAAGTACCACCTCTTCACATCCTTTTGTTCAATGCAGCCATGGATAAGCACGGCACAAGGACTTTCACACTCTGGGCAGACCTACCCAATCACCTCACAAATATCCAAATACCGATGCAGGAATGAGCCTTTAAGTCTGTCAGGAACAAGATTTCTGATGGAATTGTTCACAGGCACTGCGAAAAACTTCTGATACTGAACGCCAATTTTGTATGGGTGATTTTTTCATAGAACAAGGGACTTGGCACCAAGAAAAGAATGTTTCACTTTTAGATCCCCCTAACTCAGTAAGACATACTACTGTTTTTACAATCAACAAAGCCACAAAAAGTGCATTCTGAGAATGTATTCACACTACAATGTTATAGCTGAAAGGTGTTGGTGGTGGTAGTCTACCTTCAGATGGTATCGCCACCTAGCAGCAAGATAAGTCAACAGTCAGAGACATCTTTGGCTACAAGATCACATCAGGGCAAGTATTTCTGGAAAAAGGTTACTGGTTATCTGAGACAAACCAACTGAAAGTATCATCCATAGGTACTATCTAGTGCTTTTAAAATGTTTTAATTTTAAGTGTTTACCCATTAAAACTAAAATGGCAAAACCATTAATAGCCTAGTTTTGTTGTATGTTTCTGTAAATCTTTTAAATCTAATTCTATATTTTCTTAGATTTCAGCCTTTTAGCTGTAGAATACCACTTAAATTGTCCACAGTCAGTCAGCTGAGCATTTGTATTCTACAATATTGTTGAGGTTAAGCACCATTGGACTTGAAAAATATTAATTTCAGAGTTTTGATTAAATGTTAACATTCACTCAGCTGATCAAATAGTTCCTGCATAGCTCAAGGGACCCTTCATGTGTTTGGTTTACCCTGAAATCAACACTCATGTCAACTTGATTGACACTGATGGATTTCAGCAAGTGATAATATTACTTGAAAAAATCCTGCTTTATAGATTATGTTCCATATAAAATTTGTCATTTCAACACACAGTATTTTCTAATATCAAGGCCAGTGAGCTAAATATAAATCTATGTGACATTTAATCCAATTATTCCAGTGCTGTAAGTGGTATCAGATAGTTCCAACATGAAGAGTTAAAAAACTATTTTAAAGAAACTTCAGGGTGAAAATTCTTCCCAGTTTTAAAAGCCATGCAGTGTTGTACAGTAGGGAGTAAATTTGTTACTTGATGATTTTATGCCCACAAATGTGAGTCATAATTTAAAGGTTTAGCAAGAAAACAGAATTCTTCGCCAAAACACATGGTACTGTTTACCTGACAACTAATTACAAAGCTTCCATGGAGGTCGCCAGATGGATTGAGTTTCAAAAAACATATACCTAAAAACATCATGCTAAAACTCTTCTGTGATGATGAAACTTGACTACAAAAGAATTGTTATGATGGCCTTATCAAAGTGAGCTCAATTGTGATTCACTAGAATTAACCGACAAAGACAAGCTTTGTTATGAATGTGAAATATGTAGATAATACCTATATTGGCATATAATGTGTACTCTTCACATTTACAAATGGGTGTAGGTTGAAGGATGAAATCTCTTCACTTATGCAAAACATAAATCTGATATACACGTCAAACGATGTTAGGGATTTTCGGGTCTCAAAGAACTTGCCTGGATTACTGAGAGTATAAAAGAAAAGTTTATTTTGGCTGACAACTTGCCATTATCTTTTTGTACTAACAAACAGTCCTTCTTGTTTAGCATCTATATTTCTGCATGGGCAAATTGGTCCACAGACTAATCAATCAGGTCTAACAGTGTTTTTGCTGATGTTGCACTATTGCTCTAATTACACCACTTCCTTGTCAAAATAATTCCAGAAGTATTCTGATGGTTTCTTTTGGAGCAGATATAACTCTTGATAAATCTCCAAATTCTTAGTTCCCCCATTTTCTATGTAATTATTGAGCTGGCACCTTCAAAAGAGGCTAAATCTATGTCATTCTGTGAAGTAAAACGATCGTGACATTTTCTTGCCACAAGATATCAGAGGAAACTGTATTATTATGAAAAACGTAATATGAAGATCTTACATCTGAAGCCAACAGTCTAAAACAGAACTGACATTACCATATGATATGAAAACGGAAATAGCTATGGTTTAAGTGATAGAATCGAAACCATACTTCCCTAACAACTTAACAAAAACAGAGAAACAAACACAAAATAAGTCAAAATGACATTATCTAATTTATACAACAAAAATAATTTAAAGGATTAAAAAACAGAGAACAAAATATAGACTTTGCATAAAATAGTATTGACTAAATTTTCTATTTCAAATGAGTGTGAGGGGAATACTTATGTACTTTATAAACAAGTCAATAGAACCTCTAGGGAAGCATAAAAATTGGTTTGTAGGGTAATCCCATCTTCAGCATTTTAGGTTCAAATGATTTAGGTTCTCGTCAATGTCCAGTGATAGAGAATGTGTTTTCTCATCTGTCAAGACTAAGAGGTGTGAAACAAGAACTGTTTGGGCTGCAATTATTGGTCCTGTGGGTGTACTGTATAAATCATGGGGGTGACATATAAGTTCTCCTGTGCCGGCCCTGGCTTAACAGGCTGAGCAGCAGACTGTGAGATTGTATATGTGCCATCATCACTTCCATGTGAGAGCTTGGCACTGATCACCTGAAAACCATTCCTTACCATTCCTGTATTGATTCCATGGGTGTAGAAATCAACACAGGCATATTGACAGCTCATCTGAATCAAAACTTGGAGGAAAGACAAAGTGATTAAGTGAACTGCAAACAGTGATAATTCACAAATCAATTGCTTTGATCGACATCCAACCCTAAAAGATGAATGAAAGAAAAAATACCCAACAAGAAGGATTTTTATTGCCCTAGTGCTCCCAGACCAAGCACCATAGGCATCTTTGATGTCAGTCGACATGGAGGGACAGATACTATTGAGCACAACATGATGGTCGTAAATGCTTTTCCAGGATGCATGTTCAACATATGACTACAGTGGCAACACCAGGAATAAAACCAAGCCTAGAAACTCGTCTAAATTCATGGAAAGTTTATGAAAGAGATTGGAAATGTGAAAAATGTTATGTCATAGTGTGTGCTGCCATTTGCATTCCATCTTGTCAAGAAAGCCAGAAGACTGTCTGGGCAACAAGATGTTAGCTATTAGGCCAGACATGTACCTATAGTAAAAGGGGGCCAATCCTTGTCAATCTCAGCAAACAACCCTTCATATCTAGAGGAAACCCCCAGACCTTGTGGTCAGTTGGAGTCTAGAACTTGATATTGCATTCTTGTCTGTGATGTGATGCTTTGAATGATAATTCAGAATTAGTAGGGTGTAGTGGGTCTTGCTTTTTTTGTTTGTTTCTGTTTTCATTTATTTTCAAGGAAAAGTAAATTGTTTTGACCAAGCAAAAACAGTATAAAATAAATTTTATGAAAGTCATGTGCACAATGTTTAACAATTTTGATGAAGTACAACAATAAGCAAATCTGCCATTGCATACTCTTACACCATGTACAGATAGGTGATATTTACATTTATTCTTACAAAGATGATTACACTGATGGTTGATAGCATAACTGCTTGGTCAAATTACTTCACTTAGTTTATTCATATCATAGAAACTATTATTATCACTATCATTATCATTAAGGATGTTGGATGATACCAATGGGTTGAGTAAATGAACACTATTTATATCATGGTAACCGATATTGCAACTACACAGAGAAGCCTGTGAGTCTGAGTCTCAAGGACAATCAATGTGTCTGAGGTATAATAATCCACAACCTGCCAGGTGCTAGCTGTCCTCATGGCCACTGCTTGAACACAAAGTGATCTTAGTGGTAAGTTGGTCTTAGGCTTAGGCCAGTCTTAGAATTAAGATGGTTTTGTGAAATGAGGTCAGTGAGAAGAGGACTAAGACAGTAAACTAGAGCACAAAGGACGTGGCACAATCCAAACTTTATACTCCAACTTTATAACATGGTATCCAAATTAGAACTCTTGGACAAGTTATGACGTGCAGAATAATCTGAAGACTTATGCCTGTAGAAAACAATGAAGGTAGCAAACATAAAGCTGAGCACTCTAGGGTAAAGTCTACAGACAAGAATAAGCAAGAAAAGTGGGTCAGTGTTCAGACGTGAATTGAATTCTGCTATTTCTTCATCATATCCGGAGGTTAGAACCAGGACAACTGAATGTAATTGGTGTCAAAGGGACATGAATAAGCTACTGTTTAACATTCATCCTTCCACTCATTTGATTTGTCTACATATTCTGCAATTATTCTTCTGTAGTCTGATGCCTTGCAGTACTGGCCTAAGTCATGCTACATCTGAATGCTAAACAGTGATCAGTTCTGGCTATTTTGTTACTGAAGTTAATACAATACCATTAAAGGAACCTTTCCGGGATGAGGCACAGTACAGCACTCTTAAAGGTATCTTGTCCTAAGAGCTCCAATAGTTATGTTCAGATACCCTATCAATATGATGATTAATGTTAGACATATTTTATCAATATTAGGGTGAGTGAGTAAGTGAAGATGATTTTACACTGCTTTTTGCAATATTCCAGCAATATCATGGTGCAGGGCACCAGAAACGGGCTTCACATATTGTACCTATGTGGGAATTGAACCCAGTCTTACACATGATGAACAAACTCACTGACCACTTGGCTACCACCTGCACTACCAACATTAGGAATAAAACTATGCCATTAACATACCTTAACAGCATGAGAAATACAACAGTAGAGTTAACATATCCAGGCAACAAGAGGAATACAACAATTCAATTAAGATACCTTAGCAGCTTGATAAATTCAACAGTGCTCTTAAGATACCCTAGCAACAAGAAGAATACAACAGTACCCTTTAAGTACATGGGCAACAAGAAGAATACAACAGTACCCTTTAAGTATCCTGGCAACAAGAACAGTATAACAGTATTTTTAAGATAACTACGCAACAAGAGGAATACAACAATAATGTTTTGGTACCCTGGCAACAAGACGAGTTCACTGATACTGTTAACCCTACCATGTCAACATGTGCTGTACAACATATACTGCAAATAAGATCAATATTATAAATATTTTGTCAATTTCATTTTCGACAAAAGCCCTTTTTTAAAATTTAGTCAGCATGACAGAATTTGAGACAAAGAGTGTCTTATAAAATTGAATGTACACAGGACTGTTGATTAAGAAACAAACAACATATCAAATTCACACTTTTCATTTCATGAATAACACAAAGTAATCCAAAAGATATATTGCCACAAGGTTGACACAAGCAATCTGTAATCTTAAAGAAACGTTGTCAAAATGTTGAAGAAACAAATCAGTTTGTCAAAGATAAGATGCATTTCTTACATCATGAAATCTGATTAAACTGGCACTGTGCTGCAACACTACATATTTGCTAGGTTTTTTTTACAACTTTTTCCCTAAAAAAATAGTTAGTTCCCCTACAATGTAGGGTTGCAGATTCTGTTTTCAAAACAAATAATCACCATTTGATACACAGGATGTGTCAGGAGTATCAAAACTGTTCTTTGGTTCCACCTTTCAGAGAAAAATATTCCATGTCTAACAATGATCCCATATCGCCCAAGCCCATCTCCCACCTCCCTGTATTAAATGGCTGGTCTTAACACCATCTAGAATGACCTTACCAGTGACCTTGCTTTATATTTCTGATTCTACAGCCATAGTTCCATATAAGCAACCATGGTATGATATCAAACTGCCATTATTCCTAACCATATACTTCCCTACACATTGAATACAATGTGAAAAACATTTGCTGAGGTGTCATGAACACGGTTTTATTTTCTTAACATAATTTTCCAATTTGACAGCATGATCCTCAAGGGGGTTGTTGCTATCAAATATTTCTATGAGCTTGACATTCAATGTGAAATCCTCTCAGCTCCCAACATGTACTTCAAATTTATCAGTAAACAAAATCGTAACATCAGCTGTAAAGGTCTTTACAATGAAATCCAAGAACTCGTCCCAAAACACTGATTGAGAATAAATAAGTACATCCATAAACATAGAAACATCGACATCAGTGCCAGGAATTGTTTCCTAGTCACCAAAATGTTCCTGATAATCTATACATCCCAACAGAGGGTTGTCATAATGCATTGTCATAAGGTGCCAGAATCACCCCCAGACATGACACATGATCAGGGTCCCTAGGGCTACCTACATCAGGAGATCAACCATGTACAATTTGACAAAATAACTTTGACAGAGGTCAGAAATGTCAAGATGAATTTTTCAGCTGGAACTGCTATTAGTATTCCGTTTCTCTGGAACTGGGTAAATAGTGGTAAATATGTGGCTAGGGTTCTGGTACTGATGCAGGGATCACACACTAGTGGCAGATGACTTTATTGATTTCCTGAAAGTAACTTGCGAGCATTGTGATAATTTGAAATTCATATACAAAACACAAAATGGTATTCAGTATTACTTACAAACAGACACAGTACAAATTGATGATGAGAAGAAACGTACCAACATGATGTATGGTATGTTTATCATGCCCTTCTGTCTACCTCTGTGTGTGTGTGTTAGGGAGGGTGGGTGGGTGGGTGAGTGAGTGAGTGAGTGAGTGAGAGGGAGCTTTTATCAATATTCCAGCCTCATCATGCCAGGCGACACCAGAAATGGACTTCACACATTAATCCAGGATTTGTGAATGGGCCAACTGTACCACTTTGCAGCACCACCTTCCCTGTTAGCTATCAAAGTTCAATGCAGTAAAGAGCTACCATCACTGAATAAACACTCTCAGATGACAGGCCAGTAATTGCAATGATACGAATGGGTCTCATCTTATATGCTGCTCAGAGCCATTTTTATCCAGAATGTTCTCAGAGCTGTGACAAATCTGATGACTTGCAACAGACGACAAACTACTCTCAATTCATGAAGATTTAGATTGCATTACAACATATTTTTAATGAAATGACTACAGCAGTAACAGGAGTGCATCAAACTCATTTCGAGGCAAATTTGGCCCTCACCTAAAAGCACAGTACCGAAAAATCAACAAGTTTAAAAAAATGTTTCCCCTTCAGTTTGAGCAGTGTAGCTTTAATGACCACTGCATAAGAATATGGAATGTGTGCTTCCCATTCTCAATTTGTTTTACCAGTAAAGTAATTAATAGATACAGCGGTCTACCAGGCTATTAATTACTTCTCTCTCCTAGTCTATTTATTTATGTGTTCGCACCTTCCTAATTCCTGCTAGGATATGCTGCTCAGGCATTCTGAGTAAACGAGTCAATTTCAATGCTAATGCTTTCAAATGGCCGAAGTCATAGTGGAGATAGTAACAGCTCCACAATTCCTGATGGGTCAAAGCATGATGATTCTGCATATGTTGTCGAACAACTGATGCCCATTAACGACTTCAGTGTTGCGACAGCCGCGTTTGACAGGACATGCACGAAAACCTGCAACGTATGAGATTATGGTCTGGATAAGCGAGACCCTGTCCCTTGGATATAGTCAAGGAAAACAGCCACTTCCGTGGTGTGAAATTGGATTCATTATCGTTGGGTACTTTCTTCGTCAATGTTGTGGGCACTGGGGGCTGATCAATAAGAGGACCGGCCAGCATTCTGATCACCATCAGTGATTAATGGCTCCCCGAGAGCTTTTAGCACCTTTCCTGACCCACGCCATCATACACACTTCACATCGCAAGTTTTTCCTATCCTGTTCTTTTAATGTCAATGGAAGCAATGTCAACATGCAAACAAGTCTAAACTTCCCAGCTATACAACCACCTAACTGAGCAGCGAAAGCCACACGACCTGTGCTCATCGCTTGATCAATATTCTTAACCTGCGAACACGAGAAATGCTTCAATATACAACACTAATCCATAAACGCAAGCGAATCATCGCAGAAATAGATTGTCCAAGCAACAAACAGTCACATAATCATGAAAACTAACCATGTGCTGAGAGAAATATAGTTGATATATGGGAGATGTGGTGTGCAAGTGTTGGAAAAGCAATGAGATAGTATTAGAGGGATTTACCTGCTACTTACAGGGAATCATCAACCTTGTAGTCTGACCACATACAGTTTAAGGCCAATCACAGTCAGTGTAATGGAAACATGATTGCTGAATAAAGAATGTGCCATTAATGTGGAACAGACACTCTGTAAGAGGTCCGGGGAGTCCCTTCTCTCAATGATCTATATCTGCCGGTATGATATGTGAAGATGGGCTTAGGTGTGAACTTGATCCATGTAGGCAATGGGAATTTATTTTGGTGAGAAAGGGATCCTCATATGCAATGGAGATGTATTCAGGTGTGAATTTGATCTATCAGTCCAAGGAACAATATTGCTTGGGTAAAAATGTTTACTCAGCATAATAGCTCACTGCACTGTAGGGAATCGGTGCTACGATACACATGAATGTGTGGAGAATCTTACTTAAACACCAAAACAAGGATGGCCTAGCTCTGTTCATCACTCCATTTGTTCCCAGTTTCAAGAATCATATGATTAATTAATAAATTTATTTTTCTGTCAACAACAACAACAAAAAAACCCATAAAAAACAATATTCTGTCAAAAGCTTCAAGATTTATGTTGAACATAAAAAACTACCCATCCAGGTAAAAGTAGTAAAATAAAAAAGATTCATTCCATATCCTTGCAACATACAAAAAGAATGCTGAGTATCATATATTCTTAACAGTACAGCCCTATATGTGTCTCATAATCCCCCAGCCCTGTGTTCATATTTAACATATACAGGCATGACCTCCAAGTACATATAAATAACATACAATTTGCATAATGATCAATACACTATAAATACCTTCATCATAAAAATATCAACATAAACTATGAAAGATTGCATTACTATACATAAAGTGTGAGGGTATTACAAATTGGTTTATTGATTACAGTCCATATTTTACATTTATCCTTGTGACAGGTAAATGGTTGCTAATACAGGTAACCAGCTGATAGTACAGCAGGATTACAGTCAGCGTTTGATCACCTGATGATGCTAATATTAGTGACAGTAAAGTGTCGACACCTCCCAGTAACTGCTTAGTGCAAACATGTGAACTTAAATCATAACCTTTAACTCATCCAGTTCAACAGCTGATGCAAGTGCAAAATCAGATTGTCCACAAGAATTGAAATGAAACTCACCGACTCATCGTTGACAGTGAATTTAATCCTTACATCGAAATAATCCCCAGTCTACCATAGTTGTACAGTCAACTGCCTTAGTTCTACACACTGTGGTAAGTAAGGAGCGAATACTGCACAGAGCAGCACACCAACCGCGAGACTACTTGAGCCGATCGTTAGTGAAGGAAGCAAGCAAGCCAGCGGTGATGCTCACTGCATGCAAGCCCAATACTGCTTGGCGAACAAATTACAGTGCTCATTGAATCTTGGTGTAGATCACATGGAGCCTGGTCAAGGGTACAGTGTTGTGGAGATGAACCTGGTAATTAACACTAAGACTGGGGGAAGAAGAGTGTAACCTTGTCTTATTGGTAGATTTTTGGTGCATTGAGGTACTGTGGTTTGGCTATGGATGGCCTCCTTGTTGACAGATTGTCAATGAAGAAGCAATGAAGAAGTAGAGCTCTGAAAGATGGATTGCATGAGAGAATGGACTATCTGTGCATCCTGACAGTGTTGCAAACTACCAGTCTCCTCAGAATTCCCATGAAACAGTCATAAGTTATTGCAAAGTGTGACACAGAAGCAAAGTGGGACTGGTGTCACAAAGCATAATGTCACAAGTTTAAATGGCTTCCCACTGAACTAATTAGCATATTTCAACCTTTTTAAGAAGTTTAAAACCACTAAATTCACACTTTATGTTTGTTATAGC
The DNA here is from genome assembly GCF_037392515.1 of Haliotis asinina. Taxonomy (NCBI): domain Eukaryota; kingdom Metazoa; phylum Mollusca; class Gastropoda; order Lepetellida; family Haliotidae; genus Haliotis; species Haliotis asinina. The sequence goes on from NC_090287.1 coordinate 20,398,226, forward strand.
ATACAAATCATTCAGAAGCAAGCAGAGCTTTTAAGTTGTTAGCATTCATTCTTTTGACATTTATCATGCAGCCTGTGGAAAACAGCAGATGCCCAGGCGATAAGGTGTACAAGTAATTCTTAAAATATTTATCTCCAACACAGCAAGTAAAAACATTTCTCAATGAAGGAGAGAGAATTGTAACTGTTGGTTTCTGTCAAGGATATTGAGTACAGATCCCCAACAAACAATTATCCATACATTCAAACTCCATTCTAATTCCATGGTTTGTCGTAATCATGAGAAAATAAAGTCTTGAACAGCAAAACCGTATTGGGTTTAAAAATGCTTTGAAAGTTAGTACTCGTCCACCACATCATGTGTGTTAGCAGTAAAAGCAGGCCCTGTATGAACTTGTGTCTGTTCACCATCAGTTGAACTCAATCTTTATATATTATCTTCAGACCCAGTGTTGTGACTAGGAGTTATAGATACTTTAACAAATAACCAGCAGATCCTGACATGGCTAAGGGATGCAACTCAAACCAAATACCACTAGTTGTTTCTCCATTTCCAAACTGCTCCTTTAATGGATGGATTTGTATATGTAGTACCTCAAATATCTAAAGTTAACATCCGAATACCAGGTGTCAGTTCATATAGATCATTTTGAAATGTTTTATAGAACCCAGTTACAATGACAAGTATTTCATAAAATGTCACAAGTTACTTCTATGTCTGTATCTACATGCAGCCATATGCAATACACCCAAAATGAAAATACATAGCCACATTAACATAGGGAGAAGTGGGGTAGTCTAGTGGTTAAAGCAGTTGCTCATCATACCAAAGGCCAGGTTCGATTCCCCACACGGGTACATGGGTACACTTTCTGGTGTTCGCCCACTGGAATCTTGCTGAAATCAGTGTAAAACCCACCTCACTCACTCATAATCACAACCTCTCATCTTGTGCATAATCAGGCATATGACCAAAGGTGAAAACAGTGAAAACATAAATTTTATCTGGTCCAAACATTTTGGTACAGATACTTGACATATGTTATGAATCATTGTTAGTTCTCTTTCCTTAATGTAGATATAGAAACCTAGTTATAACACAAATGCCTGAGTAACAAATCAACATAAACATACATCAAATGAGAAAAAATAAAGTTTGTTTTCTTCTTTCATTTTTTCTTAACTGAAATTTGACTTTAAAACCAGTTAGATTAACTAAATTACATTGCATAAGTATTTAAATACTTGTAATGGTTCTTTAAATATTTACATATTTATTCAAACTATAGCCTAAGAGCACTACTGAGAATGTCTGGTAACAAAATTTGGGCAATTACATAGTGATGACAAAACCTAAAGCTTTAGCCCTAAAGCAAGGAATCCAGGACAATGTTTTATTCAATGTTTGGAATGGTTCAAATACCCATGATCAAAATAGATGATCTTAGCAGAAGATGATCTCGAGATTCCTCCCCTGATTCCCGAGTAAGACTTAAGGATGTTGTGAATATATAACTCACGCATAAATTGGGGAAATGAAACGATGTGCCAAGTTCCTATGCCCAGGCTATCAATCTTTATTTGAAAGTAGAATTCAGTGAGGGGTCTTCAAGTTAGCACAATGATTAAGGCGAACATTTCAATATGCAGTGTACAAGGCTAGATTGATGATGGTGGAATGGGCAAGAGAAATGAGATCATTATTCAAATATCACGTACACCATTACAGAGTCTGTTTTTGTTTCATACAAGCATCTTAAAGCAACATACATGCATTTTTACACGACACAATTTCTTTCATTTAGAGTTTTTTTTTCAAATGGCATGTTATTATCAGAGGTTATCACAATTGCTTTTATCTTTTTCAAGACATTTGTTTATGTCAGTTTTGTTTTTATCGCTCATCACTTTACGTCAACGGATTAAAGACAAGAGGTATGGGCCATATGGTTTGTATGGCTTGCTGTCCTGTCATGTCAAACTTTGATTTATCACACAACTTGTTAATGACAGGGTATGTGAAGTGACATGGGGTGGTTTTACTCAGTTCCTCCTCAAAACTGACAAAACTGATTCATAACAGATCTTTCCTCAGTTACACCAAGAATAAATCTGCTTGAAGTGTAGAAACATCTGATAAAATTTGCAAAAGAAAACGACAAATCAGTCACTTGGTTTAAAGTGATCAGAGTCAGGAACTATTGTTTGATGCATAAATACAGAATATCAACATAAAATAAAGCAAATAATAATAGCTAAATGACAACACTTTTATGTTATAATGACAACACATCTATCATACTTAATTTCCATTTTCGGAAGGGTGTCATGTTTTTATGACCTCCATATCTCCCATGAATAGTTTATTGACCAGTGTTGTGTTTTACAGTGCTTTTGTATGCATCTCCTAATTGGATATCGACTGCCACTTATGTCGTGGTTCTGTCTCCCTTACAGGCTATTGACGATATACACTGCAGGTGTCACACATAAGCCGCAAGCCTGAAGATGGCAACAGATATGTCCAAACAGGATACATACGCAAATGACAACCTCACCTGCAAAACCTGACTGACATAACTTCATGTTTTTTTAGAATCTCATCCATCTTGACGGTTCCCAATCTAATTCTGGTTTTCATGGTCTACAAGTATTGGGTGATACAATGAATTCTGTGGCTACGTGTCTGGAATGTCTTCTCGCTGTGGATTCAAATAATCTTTCAAATAGCTGGATTTAGAGATCTTATATATACTAACAGAACTCATGTTTTTTTTCCATCCTCATGTATCTTGATGGTTTGGTTTGGAACCCAATTCCAAGTTCCAGGATTCTGGTAAGTGTTCGGTGACACGATGAATTAGGAGCTACATGGGTAGAATATTTCCTTCTTACAGACACAAATGAAAAAAGTTGAATTCATAGATGTCCAACATTTACTGAAGTAACTGAGTGAGTGAGTGAGTGAGTGAGTGAGTGAGTTTAGGTTGTTTCCAAGAATGACTCACCCATGTCCTGAGAGACTAAGAAAGGGCTTGACTGTACCTATGAGAGGATTAAAACACGAGCTTTTTGAATGAGTGATCATGAGTGAGTCACTGAATGAGTGAGTGAGTGAGACTGGTTTTAGGTTGTTTCTAGGAATGATTCACCCATTTCCTGAGAGACTAAGAAAGGGCTTGACTGTACCTATGTGAGGATTAAAACATGAGCATTTTGAGTGAGTGAGTGAGTGAGACTGGTTTTATGCCGCTTTTAGCAATATTCCAGCAATATCATGGCAGGTGTCACCAAAAACAGGGTTGAGTCAGTTTAGAGATCCATCAGTGCAGATACTGTATTTAGGTAAGTATGTTGTATGTTCAAATCAAACTCAAAACATATACAGACATGTACTATCTTACTGACCTTCAAACTTGCACTTGTTGGGAACAAACCGATATCATAATGTCCTAAGTAACAATTAGGAAATTAACCTGTATATAACAAACCCATATAAAGTCTGAAAGATAACATGAACCTTTTTAAACCATACACCTTGATAAATACACAATTAAATTTTAAAGCAGCGCCCTTTGACTAATCCCCGATGTATTTAAGACTTTTCCTACAATGAAACAATGAAGCCTGCTTGGATTTTGCATTAAATACATATAAAATTCTTTAAAAACGGTTCAAAACTGCCTTTGATTGTTCTGACTGGGCCCATATAATAACCATAAAACTGTAAAGTGCAACAGGCTCTGCCTTTCATATTATTAAATGATTATCATTCTGTATCATGTCCTCTTCAAAACTGTAAATGGGCAAACATTACCTCAGAGCCATGGTTTTTAATGGATTAAAAACATAAAGTTTGCATTTTAAACATACACAGATAAGTTTATGACACTTTAACCTTATTTGGAGTGTCTGCATTACCCTGCTCCTAGGAATTTTTTCGCAATTTCAGCAATTTTTCTGCTTCTTAACATTTAAATAAAATATCTAGTACATGTTTATCCCCAAAGTAAAAGAGCCTAAGCAGAAATGAAACAAAACAGTTGGCAAGAGATTGGCAAATTGCTTTGATATTTGTCAGCCATACTCCCAAGAAAGCAATCATCAATGTGAAAATCAGTGAGACATGTAACAAGGCTGTTATTGGTGTGGCTGATCCATTACATAAACAGCAGGGGTTGTCGTATCGTGAAAAGGAGACACAATTAGTTTTTTGCATGCATAGATGGAGCTAGTATGTTTCTGGATTGCGGGAAGTACTATCATTGTGGCCAAATGCTGTGATAATTCACAACACCTGTGTCGTCATTATGATGTTGAACTTAATTCTGTATGTTTAGAAGTATCGAAAACAAGAGAATGAAATCCTGAAATACTTGCAAAGAAATTTTTATCTTTTTTTAAGCATTGATTTTATGGAGATGATGATGATGATGATGATGATGATGATGATGATGATGATGATGATTCACATACAACAATTCATTCTAATCAAAGTACTTATACAGTTTCACAAGTAGTTCAGAAAGACCAAAAGGGTCCCTCAAAAAGATATTACAACACTAATTTTTTAAATCAGTCATCCTATTTGGTGGACGGCACAAATCATCAAGAGTTAATTCAACTGGATGTTGATTAGCTACATTCAGATTCCCTGAAACAAATACTTTCAACCTCTTCAAGCTGCCATACTCAATATGAGAAAAAGAAACAAACACTTCCATTACTAACCAACTGAACTATGTGTATGTTCTTTACCATGTAGGGCTGAGCAATGGCCACCTTGAGAGCACCATCAAGTGCACGACTGCTTTAATTCCCTCAACATCCCTTCAGATAAATTTATAACTTAAGAAACGCAATACTACTTGCGTTTCAATTTGTTTCCAAATTCATCCCTTCTTGCAGTCATTCTCTGAGAGGAGCACTAAGGTCTAAAACCTCTCCTGCTCTGGCTAAAACACTGTGGCTCTATGTAAACAGGCGGAACAGTGGCAGAACCCAGAAGCAACAAGATGCTTGCAAATTATAGTGTAGGCAAGTGATCAGCATCAATGAAAAGCAATTTATCTAAGGCGCGCTTGGTTTATAAAAGAACGCAGGATGACCTGGGGCGAGGGGTGCTGACTGAGCCTATGGCTGCTGATTAAACAGAAGTCAGTGCTCAGCCCCAATGAAATGTAGGAGTGCCTATTCTGTTACCGAACTTCCCAAGAAGATCAACGCCATAACAAGCTTGGTACCATCTCTGTACAATTGGATCCTTGGAATATTCCGACCCATTCTGATTACGTTTGCCGAAGAGTCCAAGGATTCCAACATCCAAATCACGTTAGCTGGCAAGTCTCCGAAAAGCAATTCCAAACCACCTAATTGTGTTAAATACTGTGGCTATTTAGATAGACCTATTTCTACAAGCCTGCTGTAGGCGCTGATCAGCTCAGATCACGAACATACCAGCAACGTATGGGACACATAATGTCTCACGAGTCAACTACATGTCAACTTTGCCACCAACGTAAGATGGCGTGAATACAAGTTTATTCTATTTACACATTTTGTCCTCTGACACTGATTTCAATCTTCTGGTGAAAAAACAAAATCAATAGGGAAATAAAACAGAAAGACTTCAATCAAACACTACCAAAGGTGATGTAGATTTCGCCAGCTGATATTGTACATATCAAATGTACGTCGACACCTCATAGCTTAGCGATGAAAGGAAACTACTGATGTATGATGGAAAGAATCTAATAGACGGAAAAGATTGGTAAACTCTACCAATTACATGTTATTACACAGGAAATCTTCATCTATGACACCAGTGGGAATTCTTTCTTATAGCCTCTATGTATCGGTGTTGCTTCAGTTCCACATATTATACAAGATGAAAGACATTAAATCAAATTTCATTCAATGAATGTTTCAGGTTTAGGTGCTATAGCCTACATAGATTTCTGGGTTTGTGAAAATGTAAGAAGCTCACTTCAAACATTTATACAGTTTCCTCAAAGATTGGCACAGCCATGGCAACGGAACCTTGAGGCAAGTGTATGAATATTTCAGCCAATCAACAACTCAACTTTGATGGCACTTGCGTCTAAACAATTCCCGATCAGTGATCATGAGATTATGCAGTCAAGTGACCATACCTCACATCAACATTTCCTATTGTAAGAATGTTGCCAAACAAATTAACCAAATTATTACGTACAACAGGGTCGATACTTAACCACGAAAAAATCTTCACACTTCCAAACCCTCCTAGTACATTCATGGTGATGTGCTTTAACACCACATCAAAGTGATGAAAGATGTGAAAGACATTCTTTGATCATGGGAGGCTTAGGATGACTGGCATCTTTAGAGTGATAATATGTGATGATATAAACGCCAAATTCAATTTTATTCAGGATCAACCAAATTTATAGCAAAATGAATAAAAGGTCCTCAGTTGATGTAGGTCTAACAATTCAGCCTGGATTTATGCATGTATTTTCCATAGATTTCATACAATATTGGAATCAAATCGTAGGATTGGGGGGTTTTTTCAGATTTTTTCATAAACTACATAATGTTTTATAGATTTCTGAATTGCTTTACTCTTGATTTCAAATGACATAATTAGTCCACAAAATGTTTGATATTTACATGAAATGCACATCTGAAACATATATCGTCTCACTTACATGTCATTCCGAAATAAAATACAATTGTTGAAATGAACAAATCAAACAACTAAAAGACATCAAACAAGTTTCTTTAATGTTTCTAGTGTTTGGAAATGTCTTGATTACTTTTAAAGTGTTTTTTGATAATAAAAAGAAATCCTTCATTGCACAGATGTGACAGGACATTTTTTTTAAACAGTTGTCTATTTCCTAGGGCTGTCAAATTATAATTTCTCAACTAAAACCAAACCAAATTATCCTCTATATTATGACAGTCCTGCACATAAAAGTGTCCAAACATTACCAAACGTACCATGTTTGGGAAGCTATCAGCAGTTATAAACTACAGCAAAGAATTTGGAGGATCATTTGAACCTAATCCATCAACACGATCAAAGAAATGGGAAGAAGGAAAAGTGTTCTGCCGATTCCACCATAATCTTAGCGCCACACTGCTCATCAGAGTGTATTTGAAATCTGTCATAAACTGTGATCGCAGCTCAAGCAGTGACAAGTAACCACTCCATCCTCCTGTGCGTTTTACGAGACCTTCCAATTCCAAGAAGGGGCAATTCTTAGAAGAGATGGAGAATCGCTTATATCGGTCACAAGCTTATCTTCCCAAAATAAAAATTATATGTATCTGGTCTTGTTTGTTGGTAATTAAGATAACTAGGTAGTATTTTGCCCAGCAATAGCTACCCTTGTCTTCTAACCCAATAAATAAACATCAATCAGTTGTCCCATTGAGGTGAAGTGCCCGGGAGAATTATATCCGCATAGCTTTTCTTCGTCAGCGTGTAATGGACAAAACCAAATTACATCAGGGAAAACACACAATGCAAACGGATAGGGATATACAAAAATAGATTTAGGAAATCTGATTTACTGAAACCTTTGGTGATCTATGTATGTTATCTCAGTGAACACATCCTCTCATCTTAAACTTACTGTCAAAAACAGATAAATGAAGAAAAATCAGCCCTTATTTCCAATCTTGATAAAACTCTAATATTATTAAGGAAACGCTGAAATTGGATTTGCCTGCAAGGTCTGTCAAGCCTTCCCAAAAGAAGATGTGTCCCTTGTTAAAATTTCACCAAGCAAATATGAAGTAAGATATATGACAATTTCATTAACTTAAAATGATGGCATCGAACTTCAACAGATTTTATCTTTTCCAGGAAAAAATATATTCAGTGTTGAAAAATGTTTGACAAAATTCCAGTTAGTTTCTTTGTGTGTCGCCACTAAATCGCATGCCATGATTTTCTTATTTGACAACCAGGAGATGTGATACAAGTCATACACAGTTAGCTCCCTTTGAGCCCAACTTTGACAAATTGATTTGGTTTTTGAGTACTGACAGCAAGCCCCTTGGGACCAGGTTTTTTGTATTCAGAATAAACCCCATTTCAGAAAACGTGCAACCAATCCATCTAATCCTTGTCATCACCATACTAAAACCCTCTTTACTATAGTTGGGAGCAATACTAACCAAAAAATTATTTTCAATCATAAAGAAACAATTATGTTCATTTTTTCAAACATTATTTTGATCCAAATTAAAACATTCTTGTACATTTCTTAGATTTATCCCAACAAATATAATTTGACTGATGTAAAATAAGTTCCTTTTTCAAAACTATTTATCTGTTATGCAATATATTATGAGTTCATTGCCCAGTTCTTATTCAAGAATCTTGAAGAGAAAAATCTACTTATTACAGAGTGAGAAGAGGTTATTTGATAAAAAGTACAAAAGATGACAAAATGCCACAAAAATATTATCAATCATCAATGAACCATAAACAAATATTGTGACATTTCTTCACACTGGAGCCACCTGCAACAAAACTTATACTTTCGCGATGTAGATAGCTTTTTAAAATAATTTAGGGTGGGGTGATATTTCACCAAAAAATGAAATACTTAAGACAGATAAATATCAGCGCTCAAAAACGAGCACATGTGTCTACATACACTCCTCATTCCAGGACTGACCACAGGATTATGTATGAGACAATAGCATAATCCGTTCCTTTATATTTTTTGAGTATTATATGTGGATTCCTACTGTTATAATTTTTTTAATGACTCTAAAAATACAACAAAATGCTATTTATACATTTCAGACTTATACACATAACAGGCGGAATATTATTTTAACAATCACAAACATGTTCAAGGTCAATGACGAGTATGTAAAATACATATCCTTATTGACATAATCAAAATACCCTATGTTATAACTACATCTTTGACATTTCTCACAATAACATCAAAATGTTTGCTTTGGATGTCTCTCAACAATAAGAAGGCGTCGAACATTTCACCCCATGCTGTAGATATGCATGAAGATAACGAGGCTATAGAACCAGCCCAGTTTGTATGGAAGACTTAGGGGGCCATTTCCATATGTTAACTTGTATAGAGATTGTTTGTCCACTAACACGTCTGAGACAAGTAGCTCATTAACGCCACATGTGCAAGTGACCACTCTGACACCAGGGTGCGCTGCACAATATGCTCCATGTAATTCAAGCATTGTTCTCCTGAAACAGCATAATATTGCCATGGAGTGGCATGTCATTAAAACCTTTAAAGAGCAAACACCTCAATCAATATCTATCCCTTTTTATCCCCTTACAGGACTCATCTTACACGGATGTGTGCCTGTAACAAGGTCATCCGAGGTGAAAGGTCATCCCACTGTAATGGATCCTGATGAGTGGCTAGCAACAAACAAAACTGATCGTTATGATTTAACAGATATCGGCAAAAGAAGGACCTCTGTGTACCGAAGATTTAACCACATTGGATATGATGATAGTGGAGACATACCAATCAATTGAAGTAACACACCAATATTTACCCATCTTCGGAGTAAATGCAATTATTCCAAACACTTTTTATGCACAGGCATGCTGAGCTTGTTGTTCAAATGGAAAAGAGTACTATCTGACTTTTTCTTCACTATGTCATTCTCCATCCACGGTGTAATATCCATGAGTAATCCCGTCCTTCATATCTAATCTACGTGACTTGAGGTGGAATATTACAAAGGAATGCCATCTACTGATGAAATAGAAGGAGGTCCGTGGATTTTTATTGGAGTTCATTTACCCTGCTGCACAGAATGATGAAGACAGGAGTTTTTGATACTGTATTTTATAGCAGAATGTGATCCTTTATTCTTGACTATGGAATCAAATTCTCCTTGAAACGTTTCGTTTGAAAATGACTTTTTTCATGCAAATACACCTTAAATGTAGATGCACTCATAAAATCATTATGGATAGATTTTATATATGTAAAATGAGATTAGTGAGAAAAGCTCAAATCCAGGGTTTGATTAGGTTTCACAAAAAGAAACTCATTTCGCAGATGGGAACAAGGTTGTGTACATATTCATTGAATTAACTGTAACAATTCAAAGTTATATGGGAATATTAACAAGTACCGAAAACATTATCAGATATTGTAGGAAGAATCCCTCAGTTTTTATTCATACTTCTCTTTCATATTCTTTTGGTATCATGAACTTAACTGGCTTTATTTAAATTTATTATTTATTTTAATTTAATAATTTCTGCACTTTAATTTACAGGACAAGGCACAAAAAGACACAAATAGCCCTAATAGCTGTAGGAGACAAGAAAAGAAATGGTGACAAAAAGCTCTCTCTACTAGACAAGTACTAACTTGACACTACGTCTGAACCTACAGACTAATTAGATGAAGCTTGCAAACCATGGTCGTTAGTGTTAATATCAATATACAGTCATGGCCCAAACTCGTGTCATTGAGGCTGTTCAAGGAGTTAAAGCTCATCAATAGATATGAGTCAATTCCTTCCTCAAACTATGAGCACTCACAGTCTGATGAGAAGGCTATCCCCTAAGCCAATTTTTAAGGCAGCATTTTCTGTCTACGCTCAGGTTGACCAAACCATGAGAAGTCTAATTTAGCATCCAGTGTACCAATGACCCTCTTAAAGGAGCACTCCCACAGTAATCTAGTCCCGACATTCTGCCAAGCCAAAGTTTGATTTAGCCAGTTCAATTGTTGTAAGCATGTCCCTTAACTTTCCAAAAGTATTATCTTAACTTTCAGGCAGCTGGAGTTTGTATGGACCAATAAATATATCTGGCATTATGGTGACAAAGTGTTTATCACAGATTGGCAATGTGTTGTCAAGTGGTTCAAACCTGGCATCCAGCCTCAGGTGAACAATATGCTTATTCAGTATCAGTGTCTGTGGACTTAAACGGGGATTCTCCTTCCTCAAAAATATTTGTTCGACCACCAACATCACAGTTTTAACTTGGGACATTGTTTATCTCTAATTTCGACAGATTGTGTCATCTGTGAGTACAACCAAAACATATTTGGAGCAAAAGTTGGGTAAGAAGTGTAAATTGATATTTCAAACTTCACCTTGTCATGAGTCATGGCTTACATCAGTGTTCATGTTTATTTCTTTCTTGTTTACATGTTCTGGAAGTGGTACCTTAAACTGAAATGTCAGATGTTGTTTCTTTATTTCCAATTTTTCTACACCAACCAATTAATTCTTCTGGTTTCATTTTTTCAACCAATTAATTGCTTTTTGAAATTATCAAATTTATGTCAGTTGCATGCTTTAGCACCTCACAGAATACTTAAATGTTTCAAACAGCTTAGATGATTCCAGTTTAATTGTTAGACATGAGTTTTGCTTTAAAACATCAATTTGTAGCCTAGTGGTATTCATGTTTACAGATGAGTTACATCACAGTATGAAGATGTGACAGACAGTTGTGTGATGATTCAAGTGTTTAGACAGGACTTTTGAATTATGACATGACAAAGACATTTTCAAATCCCCATTCAAATTATAACAATTCTATTTAAAAAAATGCAGACAGATCAATATTGAACATTCTAACATGAATACTATCAAATTTTAAATGGAATATTGAGTTACCATTTGAACACAGAGCAATTTGAAAATTCAATGAAACAAAAAGGTTTAATATGATGTCATATGATAACCTCATTAGAAAGTCAAACTGATTTCACAGGTAATCTCAAGTTTCAGTGGCTCTTTTGAAAACTGACAGTTTCAGGTAACAACAAACACATTATCCTACTTGTCATGATTTGAGTTAATGTTTCACTATTTAACATCTGCAAGCTCTCAATGATATGACAAGGAGTACAATCAGCTCTAGTTTATAGCCTCGTCAAGGTACAACAACTCCCTGAAACCACACACAACAGCATTGTCAATGTCAGTATCACCCATCACACTCATCAATCATGCAAAGCTGACAAACATTAATCCCCAAAACGACACACTGCTCAAATTCATTATTCATTAAAATGATGATGAAATTTTGAGGTCAACCATATTAGACTCCACCTCATAACCAAAATAAATTAACCCAAATTTATTTCAAAGCCTTCTGTGGCAGTCACATGCAGAGCGACATTGAAATGTACAATAGCAATGTACAATAGTAACAATATCGATGGATTTTATTGCCTTTAACACTGTACCCCTCAGTGACCATCTGTTTATCCTAAAGCACCCATCCGACATGGTTGACAGTCACCCCAAAGTTAACTCATATTTCTGATTCTCAAATCAATTTATCAGCATTGTAAGTAGACAGGACCTTATGTTCTTAATTACATATCCACACCTGATATGAATGACTATGCTTAGTTCTAATTATCAGGTAATTCATTTCTGTTTATTTGGTGACAGAAATTTATGACTTTTCATTTCATTTTGTGGCTATTTCACAACTGGCTAATTTCCTTTATAAATCTATCAAGAGGTTAAATTGTGGTTTTTATGAAATTATGGAAATGAAATCAAACATAAAAGTCTCCCATTAATTACTTTTCTAAACACGTTAGTGAGCAAGTGAATACAACCACTGACATTGAGTAATGGTAGTGGGTGTTTAATCTCGTCACTCTTACTTTAAGCCTGTCACAGTAAGTTCTATTGGCCAGGGTTATTCAACCATAAAATAGGTCATTAGGGAAGTAGTTTTCTGCATAAATCTCAACAATCAAATCAATACCACACCTGCAGTTAAACTCTGTACCTGAAATGCAAAACACATTTCAAATATGTCTTTACTGTAATATCATTTGACTTCTTGTAAGGTTTCAGTCTGGTGAGTGGAGAAGGAAATACAATCAATTGATTTAGTAATTTGTACTGTGCGCCTATTCAAAATGAACAGAAGGTTGTTCAAGTAAATCAATACTGCTAACAGAGAACCTAGTTTTTAAATTCTTGTTTTATTTGTCCTCTCTAGACTCAGAATCAGAAACACTGTGGGAGCTGAAAATCTGTCAAAATCACCAAAAAAGATATTAGGAAATCAAACTGATTATTTTTTGGTTGTGTTGTGTATTTCGCTAACGTCTGTCATGACATGAAATTTACAAGCAGTGATCTGTTTCAACTTCCCATATTTCCCTATGGTAATGTCAATCTAAACCAAATTGCAAAAAAATTCTATCGACAATTCCATTTTTTATTCTCTCCCCTGCAGGCTGTTTGACTTCACCAATGAAAATTTGTGTTTCATATTATTTCATTTTGTCCATAAATAACAATACATGCATCATTTCTTCTTCACATTATATAGAAAATTATTATCAGCTTAAACACAACTGCATATTTGGATAATGACAAAAAAATACCTGTCAATATTTTCTGTCTTATTTATGACGAAAGTGGACAATAGCATATTCTAACCCTAATTAATACAGTGAATATTCACTCATAATCCTATCATTATCACCTCAAATAACTGTCAAGGCATAGTCTGTTTATCGACCAACTTGCTTACACCCCAACAAAGAAAGTGCAACAAAAGCTACTTAACACATTCAATACATTTTCCCACAATACCCATTATGGCATATTAGACCAGAAAATATGTTCTATTTGCTTAACCCTTAATTAGCTTAACACCTGGTAAATTCTCTCACTTTCTTTCTATCCAACTGACTATCGGGAAAGAATGAATCATTATCCTATCCACCGATGAGGATTTTCCAAGCATGGGGATTAAGTCGGAATTGGCCGATTCCAACCATTACTTGCCACCATAATGATAACGACAATGGTCCAACAAGCTCGTAAATATTTACTTCCATAACCAGTCATGGTATGAGTGGCCTTTCCACCAATGGCAGAGATGTCATACTCCTCAAAAGTCTGGTAGTAGCTTCCACATACTATGAGTCAGTCACAAAAACTCATTAATTATGGGAAATTTGTTGCCTGCTATTTTATGGATAATCAATGTATCCCGTCCCAAAGTTGGGGCCAAATTTGATCATCTTGATTCAAGGCATCAGAATGAGCCTTTCATTGTAGAAGGGTGTGCAGTTTGTCACGAATTTTTTATTGACGACTTTGGTGATCAGTGTTACTAAATTCGTCATTTTTTGTCTGAATTTTTTCATCATGTAATCCTCTTTTTTTCACACATGACAAAAATTACCTCCTTAATTTCAAAGGAACAAACGTCTCATTTGTTATAAGAATTCTTGCCTTGCAGTGTAATATTTTAGCATTGAATTCAACATTTGTCAGTATTGAAGCTTTAAAAGCATGTTAATTGAAAAAGTTCCCCCAGACACCATGAAAATTGCTTTATCCTCCCGAGTCTCAAATGAATAATCCTCATAGCCAGAAGAAAGGGACATTTCACACGTAACATAAAACATGTGAGACTAAAACGGATTTGAGGAGGCCCAGGGCGCCAGTGGTATCGAGGAATCAAAAAACAATTCTGAAGAACACAACAAATGCTCTTTAAAGGTGATAATAAAAGAAGTGTGTTACATTTCATGAATTTCATACCAATCCTTGTGCCAAGCTTGTTATAACCCAGGCCGTTTTCTGACGCAGTGCTGAATCTAAAAGACCCTTCAATGACCGTCACACCTCCAACTATGACAGTGTACATTAACTTTAATGGCGTGTTCCCCTAACCACAGTCTTTGGAAGAATGAGTTCAAAATTCAATTACAGACGACACTGCAATGCTGGCGTTCAGATAACTCTACAAAATACCACCTTCATTGGGGCAGCATAATGTAATTAGGCATGGCACCAACTTTTTGTCCAATCTGAACTTACTTTTTTTTTGAACGATTTATGAGGAATAATTCAGCTGGTTTCAATTACGATTAAAAATGAATTCAGTATTTTCTAGCCACAAGAACAAAATGTTCAAGAGCTTGAATTTGTTTCACATTTGCTGCAAATTTAAATAGGATTATTCAAATCTGGTTCTCATATTGATTAAAATTGATGATGTGAATTTTGGCAAATTTATTTGAAAAGTGAAATAATAGAGACAGTCTAATTTAATTTCAACCATTTCCAAAATCTTCCATTAAGAAACTGATACACTATTAGCAAAATCATGAAACTTCATGTTAAATGCTTAAATCTGTGAGAGAAATTCATACATTACATAAACACATGCTTGAAAAAACAAGAATTTAAGCAAAGAGCTTAACACTGCCAGAAGATATGGATCACTGATGCTTAGCAAAAACACTTATGAGTAATTTTTGTTTCCTTGCCCCATATGCTTCATTTATTGGTTGGTTTGTTGTTTACCACAACTCGCAGCAACATTCCAGGAACCAGACAAACCAGTGATCAACAGCATGAGCATCAGTGATCTGTGCAACAGTGTGTGTGTGTGCATGCATGTGTGTTTGTGCGAGTGTGTGTGTGCATGTGCGTGTGTGTGTCTTTGTTGGTCAGTCAGTAACATATCTGGAAATAATTCTTACCTTGCAAAGAAGGAAACTGCAGCAGACGGATTGGGTGGAGGTGACCCTGGCCCAGGGGACATTACTCTCTGTACAGGATGTGACTGACCTGGAGTTATCTGCCCTTGAGGTGGTGGACTGTGCCAATGAGGGGAGGGCGTGTGGTAGATTGGTTGAGGTAGGGGTGAATGTCCGTGCTGACCACTGAGGTCACCAGTCTCTGGGCTGCCATACATTTTCTCCTGGCGACCTGACTGACCAGTTAACATCTGAAAATAAATTACAAAATGGAGATCGTAGGAATGACATGCATGACAATCCTACATGATTTGATCTCTACAACACAGCTAAGCAAGTACATGTACAGACCTTGCCAATAATACGGATGCTACCTTTGATGGAGACAGTAGAGTAGACCAGGTTCCCAGTAAATTCCATAATGCTCCTGTGAAATATCAGAACACAATGCAATGATCTATACTTTTACCTCTACAGTCTTTTACCCCTGCTACTACAACTGCTGCTGCTACTCCACTACTACTACTGCTACTGCTACTGCTACTGCTACTGCTGCTACTTTTATACCTCCTTTACAGCAACTTTTTCAAATGTCTCTTTCTTTCCAAAGCCTGTAAGTTTTGTAACTGCTGTTTCTATATAATACTATTATATCTTCAACTATTTCCATACGTCAGCCTAAAAAATTTCCCCAACAACTACTACTACATCAGAGATACCATACCATACCGACACAATTCCACGAACAAATTATCAACACCTTTACCCTTCAAACATCATCATGTCCAGATATTCCGTAATCAAACGTTACAGGTGGATCAGATGTCTGAGCCACAAAGCACAATGACGGCCTTGTCAGTATCCCTAAAGATTATGGCTGTCTTTAAGACGTGTAGATTTCGAACTGTGCAACAATGTGTGTACCAGTACTTGCAGGATTATGACTAACAAGATGGGCCAATATTAACAGCATGCTACTAGCATGAAACGGACGATGCATACCATAACATAATTAGAAACAACTTGTCCATCTCACACCTTGATCAACGAGGCTGCCCGTCAATTATTTGGGGGGTGGCATTGATTTTGATTCATTTCAAGTGGGGACGCCTTTTCCATAATTCATGAGGGTCCTCTGACACCATTGCTACACAGTCGGGAAAAAGCAGAATTGTTAAAAGATGACACACACAGCAATTCTTTTTTCACTGATGGACCGCTGAAGTTTTTGGTTGTAAAGCGTGACATGCCCAATATTCAACACTGGAATTTCCTGCTTGACACTTATTGCAAGACCACTTGACCAATTTTTTTTTCTGGGAATTCCACAAAAATGAAGATGTGTCATCATATCAGTACTTCCTGTCGCCTTATGTAGTGCTGTTTTCATTTTCGTCACCACTGTTGACTTGAAAAATATATAACTTTTTAAAAACTTTTTACAGACTTGTAATTATATTTTAAATAACTTGAAATTCATGAATGGCTCTGACATAATACGTGTTAAGAGTTTTGATTTAAATTTTTAAAATTTTAATATTTCAATCAAGTGTTCTGGGGGAAATGAACATTTCTGATTTAAAAGGCTGAGGTACGATCAGGGTTCTTTGAAGGCCTAATGGAATTGGAAACTTCCAAAGTCACCAAATGGTTTGGGAAATTGGTGTGAAAGGTAACAGACAAGCCAACAAGAGTGATGACAGGCACTTTTGTTTTTATCAATTGTAATTTGTCATATCTCATAATCAAGCATGATAGAATAGATAAAACAGCCTACTGTGAAAGTATTGCACTATGTCACTTTTGCTGCTACCTCCAATGAAAATATTTCACAATTTCATTTTTTCTACAACCTCCTATGAAAATATTTCACAGTTTGACTTTTGCTACAACCTCTGATGAAAATATTTCACATTCTGACTTTTGCTACAACCTCCAATAAATATATTTCACAATTTCACTTTTGCTACAGCCTCCAATGAAAATATTTCACAATTTCACTTTTGCTACAGCCTCCAATGAAAATAATTCACAGTCTGACTTTTGCTACAAGCTCTTATGAAAATATTTCACAATTTGACTTTTGCTACATCCTCCATTTCAAATATTTCACAATCTGACTTTTGCTACAGCCTCCAATGAAAATAGTTCACAATCCTATTTTTGCTACTACCTCCAATGAAAATATTTCACAATTTCACTTTTGCTACAGCCTCCGATGTGCACGCATGTGTGTGTGTAGGTGAAGCATATGTGTTTATGTATACACTTGGACTTGTGTGTGTGAATGTGTGGGAGTGTGATTATTACTAATGTTTTTACACAACTATGTTATTGCTTGTGTCTCATAGGACATATGTCCAGATGATGCTTTTCAATTCGTGTCATATTATAGTGTCTTTCTTAATGAATTGCAGCATATCACACAAAAATAGATAATATTTCTTCTTCTCGGTAATTTTCCATAAACAAACTACAGATAGCAGTAAAATGAATAATTACATGTGATCTTAATTAAATCCTACAAATCAGATACAGAGAATTATTACAGATATTGATGAAAAAATGGAATATGACACCATATTTAATAACAGTGGTACACTTTCAATAATTCACTTAATTCTGGCAAATATAGATTACTTAATCACCATCTCTTGCCATGACAGAAGACAGAGCTTAGCTTACGAGTCATTTCATTATCTTGTGGATATGGTGTCAAGACAATCATATCTTTGCCATGTTGACTGACAAGCCAGAGGACAGACCCTATTCTGGCCCCAGATTCACTGGCTGGCCTAGGATTCAATGTCTGGTGGAGCAAGGCAGTGGCATTGAATCATACTGATATGATTTGCAGCCTCAAGTTGACAGTCTCATTAAGGATGCCTGCTCATAACTCCAACATTGCATGTCTCATTTCAACCACTTGTAGGGCTTACTGCAAAAATTGTATTTATTAATCAAAACTGGACTCTTAAACTAGCTTGGAACTATTTGCGTAATACTCATCCTTATGTTAATAAGTAATATTTGCCTAATTTTACCATAAAATGTCTTTGTCATATTTAAAGAATATTCAGTAATTTCATTGCAACTTGTTTCCTAACTTGCATAATTGATACTGACATGTTTCTAAGTGCATGGTTTTTAACACATTTAACATACAAGACAGATTTACAGTATGTGAAAGTGTAAGTCTCTTTCCAGTTAAGTGTAGAACATACACATGTTAAATATTAAGGTTGTTGGGGAGTTAAAGTATCTAAAGTGCAGGATTACAACACATTGTTCAATCCTGTGTAAAATGTGATGTCTTTTCTTCTGTGCCTCAATGACTATATCCATTGCAAAGATGCATAAAACCCAACTTACTAATGTTTGTGAGATCCAAATAGTTTCCTTTTCCAAACAAACACATTAAGCAACATGATCAATCCCAGTGATAGCCTTGCTCCAAGTCTGTACTGAATGCTGAGCTCACGGTTGTACCGTAATTCTATCCTTTAAAGAGGCAAGTCTAGATAAGAGGACACCAGTCTGTTTGAAGCAAATCATTTAAACTTTAATTATCACCTTAGAGACTTGTGCAAGTCTCTCCTGCATTTGTCCCTCATAGTAGGGGAAGCCACAATAAACTCAGAGCGCCTGGAGGCAGCAAGAGTAGTATACTCCCAAGAGAGTTGAGACATGTACAGATGGACCGTTGAGATTGACATCCAATGATCCAGTGAAAAAATAACAATGCCTTGAGCATTGTGTTATATAAATATCCTATAATAATACTACAAACTGAAACCATTATGCAAACCTAATCTATTGAAACAGCAGTCATACATCTATGTTGATACGTTAAGAATAAATGACAAGTTTAAGGACATTAGACGTACTAATTCAACTTAACACAAAGGAAGGTCATATGTTTTATGTTCTCTCAGATGACACAGGAGAGACCTCATAGAATCAATATCAGAAGCCTTAACATCTACATCAATCCGCTCTTGAATCAGCTGAGTAAATGTTTTTTCTGCACTTCTGCCACGAGAAGATTAGGATCTTGCTAAAATTAGTCTACATAAAGTTGGGTGTGGCCCAAAACACAAACCCCAGAAAGAATAAATGTCAAGCGCTTGAATCTGCATTGTAGTGATTGGGACAAAGCACTGGTCATTGCAAAAAGCAACAGATTCACTGTTCCAAACTTCCGAAACTAAAACATCACAATCTCCTCATATCATACTTTAGATGAATTATTAATATATTCTTTCGATATTACACAGTGTCATATTACTGAAATGCATTTAAAAGTGATTATAAAATGATAAATTAAAGTTGAGTACATCACTTTTATAACAAGTTTCCTTAAAGTATCACAAACCACTGTGTGTAGTAAGGGACAAGTGTAGAGAGAAAAATACAAATGATCAACAGGCTCACATAACATTTCCCTCCACATTACATACAATTTTAGCTATAACTAATAACCAGATATCTAAAAATATATATCATAATATTTTCATAACAAGGTTCAACATGAGAAAAGGAACGTTACACTTCACAGAATTTAAAAATCAAAATGCATTCAGAAAAGTAAAAACATAATATCAGAATTTAGGACAAAATGCCATTACTCACCAGCCATGTAGGACACATAATGTATTAAATATTCCACACTCCTGGCATGCATTACACAGAGCAGTCTCTGACTGAACACCAAAATTCTACATCAATCTCAAACCCATAACATCCAACGGATGCATGTCTAAGTGAGGCAGAAATATCATAAATATCCCCAAACTGACACACGGTCCGGCCAATCACCAGGCGGAGCCCACCACCTCAATAATCATTAAGGCCTCTTCAAAATTTCATTGAATGGTTCACAAAGGTGCAACTCCACTAATAAGCTCAGGCTGAGGTGTCACAGAACAGTTTCATTATCACACGATCTGCTACCTGCAACACCGGTGACTTTGTTGCTTCTAATGCTGCCCCGCCTTCTTTCAGTTCTCATTGTTAATCCCTTAATCACTCAATGGTAGCTTGTATCACAGATATTGATCCCCTTATTCCTAACTGTTTTCATTCATGTTTCCCAATGGCCTCTCCGTTTTAATCTCACAGAGTCCGAGCTTGAGTTGGTTTTCACTACCTTGGCTGCCTCGTTTTCTTTTTGCCTAATTCAGGTGTGACAGGCTATTGTGTACAAATGGCCGTAGCATGTTAATTGTAAGTTCGACATTCGGTTTCAGGGATGCATTGCTAATGAGAGTGAAACTAAAAAATATTCATTTGATTCTGACATTAATATTGAACATTTCTTTAGAAACTACTTCAACATCCGGAGAGTGAATATCACATGAACTGCTTCTTTGACTTGCTGTTTTTTTAAGCTTCAGTTTTTTGTGAACATCATAGAAGTCCGCTCCTTTCATCATCTACAGAATTGGAAAATTGAGCTTAATCGGTTATTTGAAAATCAAACTCTAGGACAAATGTTTGGTTTGTTATTCATTTTCTGTGGTTCAAATTATAACAGATTGGACAAAAGTGTCCTGACTGCTTTTATACAGTCATGTGAGTGGGATTTATGAAAGAGGAAAATTATTGTTGATTTGAACCAATAGGAAAGTTTCAAATAATGGATCTGCAACTTTTTTAAAGTATGGAGAAACACAGAGATGAGTCCTTTGTCATTTAGGTGATGCATTCATCATCATCATCATCATCATCATCATCATCATCATCATCATCATCATCATCAATTAATCATAGAATTGTAAATTAGCATAAGTATAATTGTCATGCCCTAATTGATTTAAATCAGTATTACAATCATTGTCACTGTCATCACCATAAACAAATCATAACAAAGTAACCAATAAACTATCCATGCTGTAGCAATCGTCAGCCGGCTAATATAACATAATCCACAGGTTCCCTCCATTGCCAGTGAGACTGTTTAAGATAATATCAAATTGTCACTACAACAACCATTAAAAAAGAAAAAAGAAAAACTCTGCCTTCATCATTTGTCGGGGGATTAGAAATATGTTTACACCAAAGCTCCTTGAAGCAATTTTTAATCAAAATACCGAAGCAGAATTTTTAGCGGCTTTGTAAAAGAACAGGTTCAATTACCACAATAAATTCTCTAACAGCATTTAGGGATTGGAAAAAGCTTCTTGTTAGGAAGGTTAACACAATGTCCAGCCTCCATTACAATGTGATGAGCTAAGTACTGAAAACCTGACAATACATCAAAGACAACAGAGGGCCCCATGGTACTTGGTCAAAAACACTGATCTCGGTTATATCATGCAGTGATCGTGATCAAACATTTGAGCTAATATGTATGCAGACCATTTTAAAGTCAAATGGAAGCATCCCTGTTTTTTTCTAGAATGTGGTATTTTCTTGTCAAAGTTTGTATAAGAGTCAATTTGAATATATATCACCAATATGTCATAGAAGTAATGGGGAAAAAGAATTGTTTTGAGATGTATCTGCTGAAACAATTCCTGGCAACATGGAATTGATAATGAAGTTTACATATTCCCAAATGTGAAGTATTTACACTATGTATGCAGAACAATGTTAACTCAACCCATGGTTCAGATCAGAAATATCTTGTAACTGAAATCCAAACTTTATCTATCTTACCAGCCATGATTCTGAAAGTTCATCAATCATTGGAGTTTTCATGAATATCCAGTCAATGGAATTCCTAAAACAGTGTCCTCCCTATCATAACTCCACATCTAATAATGAGCAAGTTATCCATCTTCCTTCACCTTGGACCCCCAGCCATGACACAAATATCTGTCGCCACGAGCAGTTACTGTAAATTTCTGCTTCAAAATATATTCACAGATAGGATTTCCATAGTCAAGCAAGTAGGCAAGCCATTGAATGAAGTCGCCTAGCTGTTTTTCCCAATGACGGATCATAACAAGAGCTCATCAAGATTAAATGGTTTGAATCAGTAGCAGCAACATGCGGTGTGCAAAGAGCAGGAGAGTAGTCGCTTAAATCTTAATTTCTCTTTGATATTACATTATTCATTTTGTAGCTCAAAAGACCAATTACTGTTGAATCTATTACATTTTCTCTCTCATCTCGAGAACATGCAAGCACCCGAGGGGGCTGCATGAGAGAAAGTTTACTAAGCGTTGATCTCAAAACAGGACAACAGGCAAGCACAATTTATCTGGTGTTGAATTGCTTCACAGTCCCGGCCTCCCTAAGCCATGTATTAATGAAGATATTCAGAGACGCAGCTGATCAAGCTAGCCTAAAGGCCAGTCAAATCGTGAAAAACTTTGTAATAAAAAATTTGCGATGACCTAAGAGAGGGCAAATACAGCGTAGGGTCAATAGTTAGCCTAAGGGTCCTGCGGAGATACGAGCCCTGCTTTTTACGCTTCTAATCCAAGCAATTAGCACCAAGCCGGGGGAAGCGCACACATTTAATTCTTCTCATGAAAACTAACCGTCAAAGTCGTCATAGCTGCATTTTCAGAAAAATATTGCCATGAGATGAGCCCATTTAAAAGATTTTCTTTCAGATAAAGAGACTGTATCAGAAGCCTGGATGTAATGAAGAGAATTATGGGTGTATATTGTCATGTGGTGTTTGAAGATGGGTAACACAAAAAGCTACAACCACTCCTAGTCACAGAGTATCCTGGTTTATATCTTCATGGCCTCCACTGTTCGATGGGACCTGGTGTTGATGGCTTCTTGCCATGGGCTAAAGGAACTGCATAAATTACGAGGAGCCCCCTTTCAAAAAAATCCCTGATACGTTTTCCTCTTAAGCCTTTTCAGTGTTTGCTGATGATTTCGTGAATTAATTAGATAATCGAAAGTTGATGATGATTTGCGAAGCTTGTCCATATCGTTCATGCTGGTTGACAAACAGCTGATAGGAGATCCAAGAAGCAATTCTCGATCTAATGCTGTTTTTTGTTTGGGCTGCCCCTAAAGAGAAGACCTTTTATTTGAATTCATTACAATAAAGCACATTTTCAATGAAACTGCTGGCACAGCCCGGTGAGCGGTGAACAATTTGTCGCTCGACTTGATGTTGGCTCAAATGCTTTGAGAGCTTGAGCTTGTTTTCTATAAACTGACATTGTGATCCTGCTATTTTCCTTGCAACAAATAACAATGAATATGATGGAAACTGGGAATGATAAAAAGTTTGTGGTCGATTTCAAAGGGACACTTTTTTTGGTGCCAGATTCTGAATTGTGTGAACACAATTGCCAATTATTCTGTCATGAAGTTTGCCCAATTGTATTGAAAACTGGGCTTTAGCTGAACAAATTGGTAAACATGTTGATGAGGAATAAAAATATCAAAATCCTCACAACTGAAAAATCCATAACCAGTTTAGAAACAGTAAGTCTTATCAAATTACCACTCAAAAACAGAAAAAAATACAACCCTTTAATGTATCAAAAGTGTCCAAATTAGGCATAACGGACGGTAATTTATTCCTACAGGGTATTACTTTCCCAGATATCATTCACCAGCATGCAAGCAGGACTTTTTTAAAAACCATGAAATACAAATACAGAATGAAATAAAGAATTAGATTTAAAAACAAAACAGAAAAAAAACATTTAAAACTGAAAATTTTTTATACATCCTCCATGAAAGAGATTAACAAGTCATGATGGAAACATCAAACGCTAGAAGTGACTATTTTACAGATTAGAAAGGAAGTATCTGCAATGAAAGCAAACAGCTTATAAGATACGACATGTATTGAAAACCTCATTACTAGATAATGTGTCATTAAATAACGACCACGCCAACATCATCAATACGCTCAATTCACCATCAAGGAAATTCAATGACTTTGAAATATTTAATGACTGTATAATATTATCTCTCCTCACCCTCAACCAGTGACTCACTTTTAATGTAACCGAAATTTGTAAATGATCATATTTTTAAAGTCAAACCTTTTTTATGCATTAGGAATCAATTGCCATTTGATGAATGATTGAGGATCTCATCCTAGCCTTCATCTGAGGATGTGATTTGCCAAAGAGTACAAAGCTAAACTCCTATGGCAGATAATAGCATAGATAGACTTTTGATATTCTGGAATGCACAACTTGGATGCATAGCAATGAACTAGGGGTCAGATAACTCTGTATAAAACAGACGGTCGGAGATCGTAATTAAAATCTTCTTCTTCCCTTGGTGATTTTTCATTTGATAATTCTGTCCCTATGGTAAAAGACCCAACATGTTTTATTGAGTTTTCGTTGTTGCCCACGGATTCCTTACACAGCTCAGTAGTCAAAATGAATGAATTCCCATAAAATCTAATTGTAGGTCCCTTCGTGGCGCTCAAGCCTGATGCAACAGTAACATTTTGACACAAAAATAATCAGACTTTGCCAATTTGAGAACTGCTAGCATGATAAAATGATGAATGTGAGCAACAATGTATTCTTGGTGCTCTGTTCAGAAGACATATGACTCTTGTACCAATCGATGTCGATAGCATACTGCTTGGAATTTCAGGGAGAATTCAAATGAGCATTTGTCAGGAAAGTCTAATTTTTCTTTACAACTTCTAGTCAAATTGCATTTCTACATTCAAATTTTCATTCCAAACAAAAGTGGTGTGGTGCCGTTGATTCCTACAAAGAGACTACTTTACATTATCTTAATTTTTGTATGTATGGCGATAAACTCCACTAAACCAATGTTCATTTGCTTATCTTTTCCATCCATATCCATCACTTTGTGTTTTCCTCATTTTCATAATCACATTCCAGATAATTCTTTTCACATTAACATTTACCATCTCATGAAAATGTATCGAATATTATCAATGCTTCTGAATAATACCATAGCACAAAAAATTAGTATTTACATGCACTAGACTATGAAACTTGCAAAAACACATATGTTCTGGAAAGGTCAATATTGCCCTTTCAGTCACCTGAGACTTAAATTTAATAAACCTCTGTTGCTACTACAGGATACCACAATGAGTCAATATAATCTCCATTTCAGTTAAAAAACAATCTTGATTTTTCATGGGTGCAGATTCAAGAGGTCACAGAATGATTGGGTCACCAAGTGATGACAACAGGTGTTAGCTAAAAGGTTTGCATGTTCTACCATACAGGTATAGTACCCAACCTTCACCATGATGCCCTGTGTATACTTTACAAGCATGTACTATGTTACCTGTGCTTACTTTACAAGCATGTACTATGTTACCTGTGTTTACTTTACAAGCATGTACTATGTTACCTGTGCTTACTTTACAAGCATGTACTATGTTACCTGTGTTTACTTTACAAGCATGTACTATGTTACCTGTGTTTACTTTACAAGAAACCCTGTTACCTGCATTTACTCTACTAAGGAACCCTGTGTTACCTGTGTTTACTTTATAAGGATAGCCTGTGTTGCCTGCATTTACTTTACAAGGAACCCTGTGTTACCTGCATTTACTTTAAAAGGAACCCTTTGCTACCCATGCTTCCATTACAATCATGCTTAGTGTTACCTGTGCTTACTTTACAAGTATGTCTAGTGTTACCTGTGCTTACACTACAAAGATCCCAAGTGTTACCTGCACTTACATTATAAAAATACCTAGCATAACCTCCATTTACTTACAAGTATGTATAACCATGTTTGCTTCACACTGTGCTAAGGTATGAAAGTTTTATACTTAAAAGAAAATTAAATTTGTGAATCTGAAACTACCAGCACTGAACTGGCTTATCATATATTCTAAGCATGTCATAAAAACAAGAATACTAAAGATGCAGATGTATCTCTGTGTTTTCTAATGCTTGTCAGAAATTTTGTTCTTCCACAACAGAGCCCTTACCTTCTTGCTGCTATGCGAAACAACCCACCGCTCACAAATGACATTTACTTTCTCTCCGACATGCATCAATGACACTGAGGACCATCAAATACAGACATTTGACAAGATACAAATATCACTTAAAGATCACTCTAACAAGCCCCAGGAATTCCCTTAACACAAAAAAGCTACAGTTATAAAATTACGATGAAATAGAAATAAAAGAAACATTAACCATGTACTGAGTCAGAGTTTTCAGTTATGGCTATAGGTATTTTATTGCTGGCTGTATGCATTCATCAACTACATCCTCTATTGTAGCCATTGTCTGCAACATTGTACTGGTACAATTATTTTGTTAAACAATTATTGTATCAGTAAAGGTATTTTGTATCAGTAAAGGTATTTTGTGTAGGCTGATGCACTCTGAGCTGTCAGTATCTGCTTTAGAAAGATGGAGAAAAGATAATACCATAACAAGGCTGGTGAATAAATCATTTAGATTTTAGATAAATCAATCAAGATTTTACTGACCAAAGAGTGTGAGTGAGTTTAGTTCTACACAGCTTTTAGCAATGTTCCAGAAATACCATGGCAGGCATCACCAGAAATGGGCTTCACACTTTCTACCCATGTGGGAATAGAACCTGGGTCTAAGTGCCATGAGTGAATGCTTTAACCACTAGACTACCCTACCAACCCCACTGACCCAAGAGGACCTTTCAACAAATACCATAGCCCCAGACTGGAAAAATCTTTTTTACCTCATACTATTCAGCCTCCAAAATTGTTACAAATGGGTCTGAGATTATGCTATATCATATTTTAAATAATGAAGTGTGCACACACACACAATCCAAATTGAAAAAAATATATCTCATTTTGATCGGACCACATGCATGTATGAACAAAGTAGGAACCTGGGCCTTGCCCTACATATATCTAGCCTTAGAAGTTAATATATGTGTAAACATTTCTCAGATTGAGAACAGGTCACAGCCATGCTCAGATGTATTAATTACAAGACATGAGAAACCTACAGCTGTTATCGCTTCAAAGTTACAACAGCTTTTTCTGCAACAACGTAGAGACATCTGGTGGAATTTTGTAATATTGAAACTTCACATGTGGTGTCGTCCAATTAATATTCTTATTTTCCTCTGTTTGGACTATCACAGTACGCAATATCTTGGTAATGAAGCAAAAATTAATCTAAACGAAATAAAACTTGCCATTAACATTAATAAGAGTGTCTACATATTCTCCCTGCTTAACCCCAAGGTCAGCATTACTGGAACCTTACAATAAAATGTATTACTGTTAATGCCTTTGACTAGTAAGGAATACGTTTTCATAAAACAACCTTCTATATGCAAACCCACATGATAGATCAAATCAGACAAGCCCATTAAATTTAATACCCTCATTATCCGACAACATGTACTTCAAATAAGTTGCCCACCTAAGACCATAAACCATGCAGTCTCATGCTGTCTGATTCACTTATCACGTAAAATTTTGTGAGTGGCATTCTCCACTAGAGTAACAGAGGCCCTGTCAACCATGTTTGGTTGCGGGTGATAGGATATTCTATGTAATCCTTGGATACATTTGTAATGGCCATCAAATTCAGCCATACTGAAAATGGGTAGTTAAGTTACATGACTACACATATCACAGTCGCTTCCCATTGACAGTCATACTTTCATTACCTGCCCTGCCATCCTTTAGAAAAGTGAACATTTAATTCTGCAAAACGCTGGTTATTTCATCAGCATATAAGCTATGAATTTAGTTGTCTGCATATTCAAAAAGATCACTTATAACTTTTCAATGAAAATGTTATGAAAATTCAAAATTACAAGCCGGGTTTAAATGAACACATGCTGAACATTATGTCGTTATCTTTCACTCACTTACCTTTAACTATTGACGTTCCTAGTAAATCAAATTTCACAAAGTAATTGATTAAAGAAACAGACAATCCTGAGAACAGTGTATATATGGATATCACACAGTGAAACAGACGACTACAAATGTTCTTGCCATATCCCCAGGGGAACATAAGAAGTAAGCTAATTACAGGTGTAGTTGACAGGTAACCATCCATTTGTCACAACAAAGTCACTCACTATCAAACCATCACATCCCCTGTGATGCACACCTTTGATGTCCCACCTGACAGGTGCTTGTGTCACCAATTGCGAACAACTGACCCAGCACATGGCCAAATGTACATATAATTGGGGCAATGTGAAATGTACTCGTGGGAATCGATAGTGATGTATTCATATTTCTTCTCATATAAGTAAAAATCACAGGCTCCTATGCTTCAGAGTAATGTGATCCCATTGTTAAGGCACTACAATGCAGCTATCATATAAACATTTATTGTCAATTTTACTACTTCCTAATTATTAACTTGCGTACTCATCCTTAACTAACAATAGGCAAAAACCTTCAAACGAATACTTTTTAAACTACACTTACTTGACATGACGTTCATATGATCCTGACAAGGAATTGACAACAAAACATGAAATTGAAGACGAAATGCAACACCCCCTAGCATTGTAGCCATTGTGTGACAACGCACAGCCATGCAATAAACCCGATAAATATGTCCATAAGAAGTCTCATGGGAAAGCAATTCATTATGAAAGTGGCACATAATAAATTCAGCAAAGTGACATGGTAGATCAACAACTCTCCCCACTTACCATTAAACAAACAATAGGTGTATACTGAATATGTACAACCTCACCAGTAAAATGTCCAACTGT
Source organism: Haliotis asinina (assembly GCF_037392515.1). NCBI lineage: Eukaryota > Metazoa > Mollusca > Gastropoda > Lepetellida > Haliotidae > Haliotis > Haliotis asinina. The sequence goes on from NC_090287.1 coordinate 20,427,357, forward strand.
CAAGTGTGATATCAATCAGTTATATGTACACGACAGGGAATTTCACTTATTTACACTATCTGTGTTTGCCGGTGTCTAATACGTTTGGAGTCACCCAGTGAGAGGAAGAGTACACAAAATTATGTGACAATTGAGAATATGATATCGATGAAATTACTTGGCCGTTCTATCATGGACATGTTATCTATGGGCGCTGTGCATAAAAGGTCCCCAATAGCCAATTTACCATTATACAGTTTAGATAAGGGCCCTCAGTAGATTTCATGCACTCTGGGTAACCGAATATATATTCTTAAAGCGCCATGAATGGTGTACCTGACCCTATGGCATTCAAACTGAAAATAAGCACAATGATGGAATTACATAAGTTCGGTCATTAACTCCTGGTACGATTACTCAGGGGCTGTTGTCAATGTGTTGAGCACTTGTTGACCTTGGGGTTGCGAATTTCATAAGCCTCACTTTCAATTATATCAACACCCATGTCAATTTCATAGTGATCTTTGACATGTAAATGTAATTTGTTTTAAAACTCAATTTGATTACGAAATAACAATGCTCATCTATGAGGAATACATTTCATGTCAATATCTTTCCTTTCACATTTACATTTAAAACCATTTTTATGGCTGCCTAGAACAATATGTGAAGATTATTTCTGGTGTCCCAAATGACACTGGGCATAAAACCCAACTCATTCACTTAATGAACGACACCCATTCTGATAACCCTGTCATTTTTCTCCATCTGTTTAAATATTTAATAAAATTCAATCATATCTGTTGACATTTCAGTCAAATTTGGTGTAAATACAGACTTCAAACTCCATCTCTGCATACTGGCCAATGAAAATGCCCACATATACATGACAAAGAAATTGTCTGTTACATTCATCATGAGCCTTATCTCTCTACTTTTACACCTAACCATTTTCACCATTCCAGACATCACAACTCATAGAAATTCCTGCTTTAGGCTTAGCTGTCTTAGCCATCCCATTCATCTGACCTGTGATCAAACTATGCATCTTAAAACACAATGTTATTATTTTGTAATGTCTGAAAGATTGCAGAGCAGAACCACCAAAGTGCCATCAAAGTGTAGCTCAGATGAGGACCATTCCACAAAGCATTCTTCGTGTTAAGTTGATCATAACTCCCATACTTTAACCTAAGCTAATGGTAGTTGTAGCACCGTATTGATCATAACTCCAACACTATAACACAGGCTAATGGTAGCTGTAGTGTTAACTTGATCATAACTCCCATACTTTAACCTAAGCTAATGGTAGTTGTGGCACCGTATTGATCATAACTCCCACACTTTAACACAGGTTTGTGGCAGTTGTAGCACTGTGTTGATGATAACTCCCACACTTTCACACAGGCTTATGGTAGTTGTAGCACTGTGTTGTTGATAACTCCCACACTTTAACACAGGCTAATGGTAGTTGTAGCACTGTGTTGTTGATAACTCCCACACTTTAACACAGGCTTATGGTAGTTGTAGCACTGTGTTGTTGATAACTCCCACACTTTAACACAGGCTTATGGTAGTTGTAGCACTGTGTTGATGATAACTCCCACACTTTAACACAGGCTTATGGTAGTTGTAGCACTGTGTTGTTGATAACTCCCACACTTTCACACAGGCTTATGGTAGTTGTAGCACTGTGTTGATGATAACTCCCACACTTTAACACAGGCTTATGGTAGTTGTAGCACTGTGTTGATGATAACTCCCACACTTTAACACAGGCTTATGGTAGTTGTAGCACTGTGTTGTTGATAACTCCCATACATCAACATAGATAATGACTGTCTAAGCATTAAGTTGAGAATAATTATGAGATGTGATTTTGATGGTGTTAGTGCTACGATGTTCTTATCATAAGCTTATGCTAGTCACACTAAGTTCCCTTTATAGAAGGAATAGTCAAACTTACAAAAAATGTTAAAAACAGTCAAATAGAATATCTACAAGGTCATTTTCTTACTCAACAAAGAACTGTCAATCTCTCATCATGCAAAGAAAGGTGTAAATTCTTCTAAAACCAATTTTCTAAAAGAGTATCAGCACTAACTTCCATGCCTTTCTGAAGTCAGTTTCCTTTGGAGTGCCAAACACAGAGACATTCAAATGTGAAGGTCTCTTTGATTCGCAAAAACAGTCAGTTATCAGATTACACAACTGTCTTTATTATCAAAAAAACACTTTAACACATCTACTTTGTTGCATAAACTACTCATTAATTTCTTTCATATTGTTAAGTAGAGGCAACACATCAAACAAAAAGAACTGGCTTTGGAAAATAATCGAGAACCTTCTCTTATCAAAATCAAGTAATCTAGAAACGCGTCTCTCATTTTGTCACTGTAAGACCAAAGTCCACACAAAAGTGAATAATTATTCAAGAAAGATCAGAAATCCCTTTGTATGTCTTTTTGTTTTCAAATGCCTGGCAGTCCCTAAAGAGCTTTTCTTTTGATATATTTTCAACATACGAGACACTGTGGGAATTCCTATCAGCTGATCCATATAAAAATACTGTATATATCAAAGACATTCCTCAGTGAACCTATTTATTTTTGCTGGTTTGCTATTCTGGAGTCAGTGTGGGTTAACTACAGCATGGAGACAATAACTGTTAACACTCTGTTCTTCTTGCCACAAATGTGGCAAAAACATTGCTTGGCTTTCTTACACTAGTGAGATGTCAAGTTTAACATGTCACAACGTAGATTTTTGGGCAACAGATGTGCTTCCTGGCGAAATATTTCAGTCGAAATATACGAAAAAATTGACATTTGACAACTGTGTTAGAGGATTAGACAAGAACTCTTGTCAGTGCGGAGGAACACAAAGCCAGAAGCCTAGATATCAAAGCAATGCAAGATCCCTTGAATGTGTGTAGAACAAAATAATTTGACATATGACAAGAAAATGACAAATCACTGTCACACTAGGAGAATCCATGACACTTCTGCTTAAAAACAATGAAACAGTCATCTTGATCATCTGTTAATGGTTTTGAATGTCTCCATGACATATTTGATAAACGAGAATGAATTTTTCATCACTTAAAGAAAAGAAGCTACAGTGTGGATAGAGTGATAAGTAAGCAATACAGAGACATATGAAGAATTTATAAAAAAAACGACAAATTATAGAGTTAACTTGAGGGATGTCTGAAAGAATGGGGAGCAGTCATATCCTCTGGCCTTTACTCTGTCTTTACTATCATCCTTACTATCACATTTACTTTGTCTTTACAATCACCATTACTCTGTGTTTTCTAGCATATTTACTATCACCTTTACTCTGTCTTTACTATCATCTTTACTGTCACCTTTACTGTTGTTACTATCATCTTCACTATCATCATTACTCTGTCTTTACTATCATCTTTACTCTGACTTTACTATCATCTTTACTGTCATCTTTACTCTGTCTTTACTATCACCTTTACTATCATCTTTATTATCAACTTGACTCTTACCTATCATCTTAACCATCACCTTTACTCTGCCTTTACTATCACCTTTACAATACCTTTACTGCCATTTTACCATAATTTTTACACTGCCTTTACTATCATCTTTAAACAGGTTAATGTGACAGGGCCCTCATCCACAACGCTATGCTGATCCCATGTTAAAGTATGGGAGTTATGAACCCCATAGTACTAAGATCGTGGACAGGGGTCCTGGAGCTAATTTCACAAAGCAACCGACCTGAGCTACATTTAATCTTAACTAATGTTTCTTATCATTGCACTAAGGTTACTTTAGTTACTTACAATGACACCTTAGTGCCTTGTGAACCAGACAGATGGAGGCAGTGGGGTAGCCTAGTGTTTAAAGCACTTGTGGTGGGTTGATCTCATGGCTAAAGTGGTCATGATGGGGTAGCCTAGTGGTTAAAGTGTTTGCAGTGGGGTAGCCTAGTGGTTAAAGTGTTTGGAGTGGGGTAGCCCAGTGGTTAAAGTGTTTGCAGTGGGGTAGCCTAGTGGTTAAAGTGTTTGCAGTGGGGTAGCCTGGTGGTTAAAGTGTTTGCAGTAGGGGAGCCTTGTGGTTAAAGTGTTTGAAGTGGGGTAGCCCAGTGGTTAAAGTGTTTGAAGTGGGGTAGCCTAGTGGTTAAAGTGTTTGAAGTGGGATAGCCTAGTGGTTAAAGTGTTTGAAGTGGGGTAGCCCAATGGTTAAAGTGTTTGAAGTGGGGTAGCCTAGTGGTTAAAGTGTTTGCAGTGGGGTAGCCTAGTGGTTAAAGTGTTTGCAGTGGGGTAGCCTAGTGGTTAAAGTGTTTGCAGTGGGGTAGCCTAGTGGTTAAAGTGTTTGCAGTGGGGTAGCCTAGTGGTTAAAGTGTTTGCAGTGGGGAGCCTAGTGGTTAAAGTGTTTGCAGTGGGGTAGCCTGGTGGTTAAAGTGTTTGCAGTAGGGGAGCCTTGTGGTTAAAGTGTTTGAAGTGGGGTAGCCCAGTGGTTAAAGTGTTTGCAGTGGGGAGCCTAGTGGTTAAAGTGTTTGCAGTGGGGTAGCCTGGTGGTTAAAGTGTTTGCAGTGGGGTAGCCCAGTGGTTAAAGTGTTTGCAGTGGGGTAGCCTAGTGGTTAAAGTGTTTGCAGTGGGGTAGCCTAGTGGTTAAAGTGTTTGCAGTGGGGGAGCCCAGTGGTTAAAGTGTTTGCAGTGGGGTAGCCAAGTGGTTAAAGTGTTTGAAGTGGGGTAGCCCAGTGGTTAAAGTGTTTGAAGTGGGGTAGCCTAGTGGTTAAAGTGTTTGAAGTGGGATAGCCTAGTGGTTAAAGTGTTTGAAGTGGGGTAGCCCAATGGTTAAAGTGTTTGAAGTGGGGTAGCCTAGTGGTTAAAGTGTTTGCAGTGGGGTAGCCTAGTGGTTAAAGTGTTTGCAGTGGGGTAGCCTAGTGGTTAAAGTGTTTGCAGTGGGGTAGCCTGGTGGTTAAAGTGTTTGCAGTGGGGTAGCCTAGTGGTTAAAGTGTTTGCAGTAGGGAGCCTAGTGGTTAAAGTGTTTGCAGTGGGGTAGCCTGGTGGTTAAAGTGTTTGCAGTGGGGTAGCCCAGTGGTTAAAGTGTTTGCAGTGGGGTAGTCTAGTGGTTAAAGTGTTTGCAGTGGGGTAGCCTAGTGGTTAAAGTGTTTGCAGTGGGGTAGCCTAGTGGTTAAAGTGTTTGCAGTAGGGGAGCCTTGTGGTTAAAGTGTTTGAAGTGGGGTAGCCCAGTGGTTAAAGTGTTTGCAGTGGGGTAGCCTAGTGGTTAAAGTGTTTGAAGTGGGATAGCCTAGTGGTTAAAGTGTTTGAAGTGGGGTAGCCCAATGGTTAAAGTGTTTGAAGTGGGGTAGTCTAGTGGTTAAAGTGTTTGCAGTGGGGTAGCCTAGTGGTTAAAGTGTTTGCAGTGGGGTAGCCTAGTGGTTAAAGTGTTTGCAGTGGGGTAGCCTAGTGGTTAAAGTGTTTGCAGTGGGGGAGCCCAGTGGTTAAAGTGTTTGCAGTGGGGTAGCCTAGTGGTTAAAGTGTTTGCAGTGGGGTAGCCTAGTGGTTAAAGTGTTCGCTCATCACAATGAAGACTTGGGTGTGATCTGCCACATTGGTACTGTGTGAAGCTGTGCCCTGCTGAGATATTGATAGAATGGCTAAAAGTTGCATAAAACAACACTCACTCACTCACTCACCAGACCCACAGTGTTCATAGTCATCAGTATCATACTGAGCTTCATCACTTTCACCCTATGTGTCCACAATACCACTTTGTTGATAATTTTGTCAAAGGTGAGTTGTAAAGTGACCACCACTGGACTTCCACATAATGAGTTCCCTACCTATTTATAATATGGACTTGTCTGCGTATTGCACTACAAACCTAATTCCACCAACCATGTTCTAATCTAGGCCACCTCATTCTGTGGAGCAGGGAGGTCCAGGTAATGAAAGGTATGTACTGATTCATGTGATTCATATGAAACATAAATGTTTGAGGTATGCCCGTGTATTTCATGAAACAAAACACCGGACAACATGCAGTGATCTTCTCTGTTTACTCAGAGTAATAACAAGATGGTAGGTGTGATGTTTATAGTTCAGGTGGCAGGGTTGAAAACTGGATGACTGGCATTTCATAAGATGCTATTTGATGAACATAGAGATGCTTATAATGTCACAATGCTATGACAGAATATACCAGGAAGTCAATGGATACAGCTAACACGGCTAATAGAATACATGTTATTATGAATATATAAAATATTGTTGAACTAACTTAAAGCTGTACTGTTGGATTATACTTATTATACAAAATTGCTGATTGATTTAGAAATGTACAGAGACTTATTTAAAAATGTATAGAAAGTACAGTAATAGCAGTGATTTGCTTTGTGACATCACGGACAGAGTTAACAGTTACTGTTCAGTTCTACCTGATGATGGAGTTAGAACAAGCCCTGAAACGTTGTTTTCCAGAATAAACAGAATATGCAACCCAGAAAACAATCTCTAGGGATGAAAACTGGACAAAAGTGGGTAGCCTAGTGGTTAAAGCATTGGCTCATCATGCAGAGGACCTGGGTTCAAATCCCCACATGGGTGCAATGTGTGAAGCCCATTCTAATGTCCCTTGCCACATCACTGGAATATTGCTAAAAGCAGCGCAAAACCACACTCACGCAGTCAGTCAGTAAAAACAAGACATTAGGTCTGGTGTTTATAGCTAGGCTGGTAGGGGTGATGACTGGACAACCCACTGTGGCCAGCTGATGGATTCAAGATTGTTGGGTTTAGAGATTATATGACAAAACATCATAAAATGATCACCTTACCTGGTTACATTTTTTAGGTTGGATCCAAGCTCGTACATTTTGTTCCAGGTAAGCTTGTGCTTGGGCAGCGATGGGTAGTCCTGGGCCAGAACAGTTAGAATAGACATTCTTGCCTTGACGAGTAAACCTGGAAACACAAACAACACTGAATCTGGGAATCTTCAAATAGCAATACATTCACTCTACCATGTACAGTTCCAATGAAGGTTCACTTTTCATACTGATGTTTGATTTTATGAGAGTTTCTAGCAGAATTGATTTGGCACTCAGGTAAAACTTAATTAGCTGTATCATTGGTGTTAACACATTGTTGTAAAGTTTGCTTGCAATAAATGTAGGAACTGGGTCTTGCTGACCTGCATAATGTCATAGAAAATGGTGTAAATAAACCAATGTTCAGTTGTTAATCAATTTGACTCAGATACCTAAGTACAGTTTGTTCATAAGTTTAGAGTGATCTCAGACATTAGGACTACAATAACATCTATACTTTAAAAATAAATGTAGTTCTAATATGGCCAAGGCATTGTGGGTACTGGAGACAATCCAGAGTTGTCTGCCCGTGATTTCATCAGAAATACCCCCCCCAAAAACAGAAGTTTCGGTCACAGTCGACATCCATGACATGAGATGAAACATGGTTCCATGTCATGTACAGTAATATTTTACATCATTGATATCTATGTCTGGCTGCATGTACCAGTCCCAGTTTATGTTGGTTTACCAGAACCAGCCGCTTCTTATACCAAGTAAACATCTGGACCTCACTCAGACACACCATACCAGCTCTGAGACAATCAGTCCTCGTTCATCCCTTTAATGCCCTGTTAGGCAGGGCATCAGCATGTACCATATTATAACATCTGTTGGTATGACACTACCAAGGGACAATCACCAACTTCAACCCTCCAGACAGACACTTTGTGCACTACACCATGATCCAAGATCCATGATCCATATGGTACATCAGTTACAAGACAGCTTGGATCCGCAAAATGTTATACTAGTCATTCATTCTCAGCACTGTAACTTGTTCCACAAGTGAGGGAGTGAGTGAGTTTAGTTTTATGCCATATTCAGCAACCTTCCAGCTGATAACTAATCACGTCTGGACCAGACAATCCAGTGATCATCAGCATGAGCATCAATCTGCGCACTTGGGAACTGATGACATGTGTCAACCAAGCCTGACCACCCAATCCCGTTAGTTGCATCTTATGACAAGCATAGCTGCCTTTTGTGGCTAGCATGGGTTGCTGAAGACCTTTTCCACCCCAGATCGTCACAGGTCAGTGACTGCAGTACCAGATTTGATACCTATTACAGTCTTACTCCAAAAAGACAAACCATGGAACCAGCCTGAGCCATTGCTGAGCATCTAGAGCCCATCATGGAATTTCTCCCAAAACACTTCAAGACATCTGTATACTACATATTCATGTCTCTATGCAATATTTCCACAGATCTGGAACAGGACAATTTTACAAACTACAAAAATATTCACTTCGCAAATTGTATATTTATAAATTCTATCAAAAACATAGACTTAAAGAACACATGAATAATCTATGTAAGATATGTGTAGTCTGTATCTCCTGGTCTGATGCCTAGACTCTGTTGTTGCTAGCACTGACATGTTGTATTACAGCGGCAGAGGTGGACCAACAACCTCATCTATATCATCCAGTTATAGGCCACAATAAAAGTGTCTTTGATATCCATGGGCAAATTGAACCTTGAAATAAAGGAAGCATATCCCATATGAGACAGAGCCAATGAAAATTCCATGTATATAAACACAGTGATTGTGACAAGTGTCTGTGTTACAAGTCTCCTAGCCTTGCTCCTAGTCTTTACAGAAGGCTAAGCCTGTTGATCCATGGCAATTCTACCCTTTAAAGAGGCAAACCTAGCTAACTGAGCAGAATAGGCATACCAGTCATCTTGGATTTTTTATTACATGTCTCTAGAAATTCTTGTGTCAACTAAGTATTGTTGCATTAGAGACTTTTGCAAGTCTACAAGTTGTCTGATTCACCGAGCTATAATATGATTCTCGCAGTCATACTAACACCAGGACATCCATATTTCAATATTCTCCATGAATAAAATTTATAGTTGTCATTTCAAAAATTGATAAAGATTACAGTGGGGACTGTAACTATGTATACATCCCATGAAAATAAACACAAAGTTATCAAACGCCGGCTTGTGTCTAGACATCAATGCACCCAGATGTCACCTTCCCCCTCCGGAGCTGTACATCCTTACCCATCAACATTTGCTGCAGGATAAACCGCCATGAGGTAAATAAACTCAGACTCCCAGGAACCTCTGTGTCTATCTCCCTGGCTTGAAACACTGGTACATTTCAAACAATATACTGTCAATCAAATATTCCAGGTCATAACTGAAATTGGTGATATCTTTTATCAGCATTTAGATTTATATGTCACTCATATAATTACTTTCACTCAGATAATCCAGGTCCTAAATGACATGGGTGATACTGTAAAAACTGTCAATCGGATGATCTGTGTCCTAAATGAAATTGGTGATGACATAATTTTGTCCATATCTTAAAAACAGCCTAAAACGCTTTTTGTTCATATGTCTTTTTCTGCACATTTCACTCAGTGCCATCAATGACACAAAGTCAAAAATTAAACATACACCTTTTTTTCAGGTTGCCTTCAAAAGCAAAAAAAACCTTCCACAGGTTTAATTAAAGGAATTGATTAGAAGTTAACAACAGGTTTCTCCTCTGGAGAAAACGTTGTTAGACAGATTAAGCGGAAAGAGTAAGCCCTATGTCCCATGGTGACAATTGTCCCTTTCTAGCCATGCACCTATGAGAGAGGCACACATTTGACCTGCAATTGATTTCATTGTGTTGTCAGACCTGGGGTCCCATACTTCCCTCTGTAGTGGGGTTTGTTCGACAGGGTTGTGACACAATGTGGTCAGTCCATATGGTCACTACAGCTCAGAATACATCATTTGCATACCACTGACCTGTCTGACACCACTGGACATGAATTAAAGATGGTTTACATCCCTTGAATATTTCCAACATTGAACTGATCACGGATCGTCACATAGTAAATATATAGCAGTAAACAACACTGAGAATTAAATTTATGTGAAATTCAAGAGGAAGTGATTATTTCAATATTATGTTACAATTCTAAGACAAACACAAACACATATTTCAGTTATGATCCTATCTATTACCGAAGTGAAAAGGAAAATGTCATGATCTTCACGAAAGGAACGTTTTCATTATTATTTCAAGATTATATATGACAGGCTCAGCTCTTCTAAATCCTCAGATCTAAAGACTAACTCAGAACTGCTTGACAGACTCAAAGAATCAAAATTGGGTATTAAGGGAAAAAGACATCACACTGCTAAGCTCAGAAATACTTATCAAAAAACTAATGTTCATAGATCAATAACATTGTGACAGACAGTTCCAGACAGAACATACGATATCACAGTACATGGTTGCCATCACACAGGAAAGAACGCAAAACCCCACAAACTTAATCAATATAATAAGCTAGCTAGGTACCTTCGGCGCAGTTATGTAATTATTTAGCCAAGGCAGGCTAAAATGACACACTCCATGACAGGATTATTTGGGGGCGTGACTGGCACGTTACCTCTTGTGGATCATTCATTCTGCTTTCCGACATATTGTCCGTGAATGTTTCCACATAAAACATTTGGATGATTACACAATACAATGTTTGCCCTGTTCTGCTGAATGTAAACAGACGATGTTTGGGATATAAATTTGGAATTATTCTGATAAGATTCTCATGCCATGGTGGTTTAGGACGGAGACAGTGATGATGATCAAATTGGGTTTGTAAATACAGGTACAATATTCATCATGAAAAAGTGTACATGCATATGAAAGTCCGGACATAACTGTCAAAGCGTTACATAAATCAATACTCATAACAAGAAGTAACACCACATTTGGTATACATTAAACAAAATCTTCCGATACTGCTTTGAGTGTACTCAACTTTTGAAACCAAGATCCCACGTATGAGATTTAGCTGACATATATCATGCACGGATGTCAGGAAATATCACACAAATATTATTAAGGAAATATGTTATCAACATCAAAAGAAACATTTCAACTACTCCTCACATTAAAGGAAAACATATAATTGCATAAGTCACCGTTTCCTGGCTCAGTACCCTGTTGCTGGTCAAGCTGCACAACATGCGCTGCCCCTTTAAGAATCATGACAAGCATGCTGCATGTGGAACGCATATTACTCACGTCTCTCCATCAGTTCCCCTTGATCAATATCCCAGTCCCTCGATTCTGTATTCACTCAATTCCGTATTCCCCCCTTCTGCATGGACTAATATACCCCTTGCCACCTGTCACAGGAAACAGAACCCCACCACTGAGGGATTTTTAAGATAAATGTAAGATTCTGATAAAAATTTTGATTCAGGGGAGCAAATTTGTTTCATGTCCCTTTCATCAGTTTGATCAGAGCCGTTGCGCATTTCAAGACGTAAATTTCCATCGCTATACGCTATTTACAGCTGTCAAGTTGGCTCAAACTATGGAGCTCACTGATTGTAGGGTAATCAGACATTGGTTCTATTTATCAATCATCACACTGGCCGAGGTACAAAAAATATTGCCAAGAATTTATGCAAACTTTGCCATCTGATAATAGGAAAGATGTGAGAATTGCCTGAGGGGTATCGAGTCTTGCGGAGTTTTACTGCAGGAAATATAACCCCTCGCCTCTTGCTCTCAAGGCGTGGATTACACTTGTTAATAGCGGGTGACATAAAATCTCAACTCCAAATCACTGGTTCACTAACATGTGGCTCATTCCCCAGCTGTTCTATAGTTCCTTTTTCTCTTATGAGTTATCTACCCTTAGTGGTAAATTGACCTAGTGAGTGATCAAGACTTGAGTAATTTATTGACGAAATTAATCATTCACTTTGTCAGTGAACATCTCGCATAATCCTTACCAAATTGAATATTTTTTTCTCACAGCAAACACAGCTGCTTTCTTGTTAGTGGTAGTTCTTGATTTGAAATTATTTAACTTCAAACAAAGTACCATTTGAAGATTATTTTTTACGTCATGCTGGAAAACTATTATAAATCATATTTCTAAATACCTTCATAACAAATATTACCACAAAAGCCAATCTTTCAATATCAGTGTTTCATCGATAAAATTACCACAAATCTCCAATTTAGAAATTGACATATTTACATATTTTACTCATAAATATAACAAAAGGCAACCAAAACATTTGTATTCCTCAAAAATAATTTTAAACAGCTGTAATCAATGCTTAACACTGACCCTTAGTAGTTTTCCATTCGCGTGATACAAGAAGCCATGTTAACAAACACACACTCAACTCTAACCGCTCTGTGAACATTGTATCAACACCTGTTCCCATGAAATCTGCAGAAACAGATCTCTGCATGTGTTGAGGAAACTGGGGAGGCATGTTGTGATCACAAATTAATAAATCTACAGGATGAGGAAGTCATTAAAATTTTGAACAGTTCACATTTTCACTGAATTATGAGTTACAAAATGCATGGATTGAGGTATCATTTTGGTTTAAAATCGAAGATAGTTGGCGTCATTACAAGTTACAGGAAGAAAGTGTACTTTGTCATCATCATCATCATCATCATCATCATCATCATCATCATTTTTGTGCATTAAAACCTGTTTTTTTGTATCATCTGAGAGACTTAGTGAGTGAGAATGGATTGATATTCACCTTAAGCAATATTCCAGCAATATCATGGCAGCGAACATAAGAAATCAGCCCTTTGCACTGAATCCAGGAGGAATGGACCTGGTTTTCTGAATGATGCCAAAGCGTTATCAAAAGTAATGTCACACATTCAAAATTATTCAACATTAACAAATTTTGAAATTTACAATAGCTCAACACTTTATGCCTAATGAAGATTCTTCAAAGAAACCTGAAGAATATCGCCTTCCTTTATTTGCTACTGTTTTCCTAAAACAAAGCCAGTAACAGCCTCCTTGGTTTTTATCTCAAATGCCAACAGTATTAAACACCAGTTGTGTTATTGCAGGAGGATGGCCAACATGTGGCGAGGGACATCAATACACTAATCACCTCAATACAGAATCTTCTGTGAACCACAACCTCTGTTTTTGTTACCTCCCACAAAAAGACCAATGCCCAAACTACAAAAAAACTTGCTTTACTTACCAGAGTTGAAGCAACTTCCGTAAAACAAAATTTGTGCTTTGGAGGGCTATGCAGTGTAATTGCTATCCACTTCACATTTCCTAACACAATTGCTAGCTAATAGAGATGAGAGAGTTGTCCCGACACTGTTGCCGCCAAATCGGACAGCTTTCAATCAGACAATGCGCTTCGACTTTGTCAGCTTACCTATTGATCTTGCCATTTTTATTAATATCAGATGGTCGGCTGGACAGCGTGTCAAACAAAAGCTCTTAATCTGCACTGATTAAAATTCACAAAGGCTGAGACCTCTCTGATGTGGTTAATGCTACACTTTGACCAGCGATGACTGGCAGGGAAAATGCCATCACTTCTGCCAATGGAAGGTCCGCAATACGGATGGTCCATTCAGGATATGGATCTTCCAGAACCTGATGATGCTATTAAGAGTCCTATCTCATTAAGACGTCAATCATTTAATATGGGGACAAGTTAACGCAAATTACGCTCGACAAATTCAACGTGACAAAGTTGGAATTTACATGGAATTCTTCTTAAGACTTGATTCCATATTTGGATAGAATTGCATGAAATTCTATTCTGACTTCAACCCAGTGAATCCAACACCAAAACACTGTCATGAGCCATTTGCCAATAAATCTCATATTTTCCACCAACAGTGATTTCTAATTACCCTGTCAATCAAGACGTAGAAACATAATCAAAGTTTTTACACAAAACTGTCTTAACACAACTGACACCAAAATTACGCCAAAAGGGCGTCATGTTATTCATTCCAAGAAAGTGAATAAAGCACATGCAACATAGACAAGGGATGACAAAAATGATAAAGATAAGTGCTATAATTGCAGGAAATCATTGATGACTGTAGCCTATCAATATTGATCTGTGGCCCTCTGGTGGCATTGTGATGACAGGGTGCTAAAGACCTTTCCCTGGGATAATTGGTTAATTTGGACTCTTATTCAATAGGCAGCGGTACTGTGGAATTAACTGATATAAGCCAGAACCTCATTCTGCATTCCTTAAGTATTACATTGAAACTGGGTTTTATAAGCACCCACTGTAACTTCCTATCAACAAGCTCTTAAGTCAGAAGACCACATTACTTTGAAAAAATGCAGTAATTGATCATATAACATTCATTAATACCTGTATGTATTGTATTTATTACACCTCCATAGCCTAACAGGTAAATATGAATGTTTGGTTTGGGGATCATGTACTCATTTGAGATATAGATGGGTGGTGGGGTAGCCTAGCAGGTAAAGTATTCGCTTGTTACACCGAAGACACGTGTTTGAGTCCCAACATGTCTACAATGTGTGAAGCCATTCCTAGTGTCCCCCGCCATGATTGCTGGAATGCTGGTGTAAAACTAAACAACAACAACATAGCTAAAACATTCTTATAAGGCACAAAAAAAACCATTCATTCCCACAAACTATTTCACTACGTAATATTAATATTGCTGTTCAAACTAGCTCAGTAGATTCACTCTGACTGAAGATATCAAGGCTGGTCAAACTATCTTTAGAAAAACACATTTGCATGTTTCATAACATGCTCAGCAATATTCTAGTTAGAAGAGTGGTAAATAGTTCAGTACGAGCTAGAAAATCCGGAAACTGACATCAGGAAGATCCACAATATTGGAACACAATGATATGCAGTTGACAAAGCCACAGAGTCTAGCCACCAGATTCATTTAGATATCACCTGCAATAGCCATAGGTCTCTGGAGATCTGTCATCAAAATCATCATAGATCATCTTATTAAGTGAGTGAGTAATTTTACCCCACATTTAGCATCAGTCCAGCAAAATCATGATGCTTTACATTTTGTACCCATGTGAGGAATCAAACATATTTGGTGTGACGAGGTGAACGCATTAACCACTAACCCTCCACCCCTTGGCCTGTAGGACAGAATGCAAAAGGCTTACCACTACACCTTTTCAACTCTACTTTGTTCTCATAAATGTCCAACAATATAACACATTTGGTACAACATTTTAAAGCACATGTCAGTATTCTGTCCAACCGTTAACACGAATAGCTCTGTAATCAAAAGAACCTAGATTGTAACTGACATGATGGTTTCTTCAATCATGGCCACAATGACAGGCAACAGTCAACTGTCAAAACAAGCCAGACTTTGTGGAATCACACGTATATTTAACTCCCTGTGCTTCTGATTAGTATAATCCAGTCATAATTCATAGGATTCTATTTGACTTTTAACTACTTTGGAGTTATGAAATAAATCTTTCTAATTACAACTCCCCAGGCTAAACACATAATATTGACATTTAATGATAATGATTGCACAACTTCTCAGATGTTTTTTGCAGTAAAACCAGGCAAATATGTCTTCACTTGTATGCTTTAATAGATAAAAAAAATAAACTCAAATATGATATTTTCATAACTGCCATTGGCTGTGCACATTTATTTTATTGTTTCATGATCAATATGCCAGGAGGCATGAGGATTTAATGAAAATAGCTAGTCAGAGAAGGCGATTATATTAGTTCTCTATCCAATCTCTTGAAATCCGTTATAACCAAAAAGTGACCAGAGTGTCAACTAAAGGAATATTTTAACTGGACATTTCATTCAATTAAATCCTGATATTAATTACAATAGGAATGTCACCAAAAGAAGAAAAAGACCTGGTCTGTTCTCAATACATAATAGGGATACGTCCATCGAAAAGAGTGAGTGAGTGATTGAATATTAATGCTGCTTTCATTTAAACATTATTGTAGTACGTAAGCTTAACATGGGATTAATGCCCACACCTGACATGTATACAGTTTTCACTATGGTGAAACCAATATCACTGTGCGGTACAGAGAAACCAAGAATCTGGGATTCAGACCAATGGCTTTTGGGTTCTGGCATACATAATGCACAAGAAAACTCTGCACAACTAAATGCAGCACCTTCAAGAACAAAAGCAACAATTTCTGTGCCATTAGCAAATGCTTGGTGATTGGATATAGGGCACAATACAAACAGTCTTATCACTATTATCATTCTCTCTATCAAAATTGACTAAAAATAATACACCCATGGGTATTCCAGGTTACAAATGGTTTCTACTTCATTTCATGGTCAGTTGCCCTGTGGTTACATGGTTGATTGTGCGTTGACATATTATGTAGGATTATGTATTGGCAAAGAATATCAGTCACTGGATTGTGTGGTCCAGGCTTGATTATTTGCAAGGACCCATGGCAGTTGGAGGGTGGGTTGGCAGTCTTGTGGAAGACCTGGGTATAATTCCTCATATGAGTACATTGTGTGAACCCTGTTCCTGAAGATCCCCACTGTAATGAATCAAAGTTGCTAAATGTCAAAAAAGAATCCACATTCACTCACTCACTCATATACATAGAAGATTTTTTATTGCAGTGATAAACAGCAAACAAAATACATACTAAAGCCATAACTCTAAAGGACTCTGAAAAGCAAAATCAATTCCATCAATTTTGAGTGACTCCATACATTTCAATTAGAGCACAGAGAGGAGACTTTTTTAGTCCTCTGAGTCTTGGAAAGACAAAGTGTTAAGCATTCATTATGGAAAGAAGTTAATACTAACACAACATAATTCAATGAATACCAGATGTGCCATAATTAAATATAAAGTGTTACTCCGAGCTCAAATTAGATCAAACATAATTAGATTTAATCTAATGTGAGGCAAAGATTAAAACGATACTCCCCTCTTTTCCCTGTCATCTTTCAACAGATATACCAACACTTACTGATAACAAGAAATGAGATTATGTCTGAAAATAAATCACATTTTTGAAGAAACAAAGACACTTAATGTTCAAATCAGATCTTAACCACTCGATAGAAAACCATTCAAGGGCAATTAACTATGAAAATGTTTTACAATTGTTTAAAACTCACGTGTATGATTTACAACAAATGCCATCTAGCTTAGTTCCATATGGCCAACAATCATAGATTTTTCCAACGGTTAGAGTTTTATAACCACTGATTAAAGTCTAAATTCAGCTCAAACTTGACAAGAATTTCAATGGAGCAGAAAAGTGTAATTTTCTTGACTACAGACATAACTCACCCATGTACAAAGACTCACCAAGCTCAATCAACATTGTCCCTGTACAGCTTTAAGCCCTATCACAGCTAAATGAGGGTTAGCCAAGAACGTTTCTGCCATATTTGTTACAAATAACTCCTTGTCAAAAAGAATTAAGTTGCCAGGGATGATTTAGATCCAAATGTGACATTGTATTGCATCACTAGCCCTAATTACTGTCATTTGCTAATTCCTGCTGTAAAAAATTGCAGATCCCAGAAACAGCTTCTCAGCAAATACAAGCTGGTGGTTCTTGAATCCGAACACAAGGGCACTTGGGGTTCAACCATCCAGTGAGAAGACCAGATGTAAATGTTGTTACTCGGGATATTGGAAGAATAAATTATTAAGATTACTACTACATTAGAAAAAAAAAATCCTAAAATTATTAAGCAAAATCTGCATAGATAAACAGCATATTCATCAAAGGGGACAAGACAAATTTGAATTTGCAAGTCAAGCAGATTTTATTCAAGTCAAGCCTGCGCATTTTTCTGTCTGAATACTCAAATTTAACAACCGTTATCAATGTAATGATTAATAACAAACTAAAAAATATAATTTAAAAAAACAAACAAAAACAAACTAGAACAATGCTTAAACCAAAACTGAAAATTAGCAAGAGGTGCCATCCCTTAAATCTTGGTATCAGAGTATTAAACAGCATCTGAGTGCAAAGTATATGTTCTCGTTAGTTTACTGCTCCTGAAGAGATACAGACATACTTTCCACGCTACTGCATACCTAAGCACACCTCTGTACATGAAAGAAAATCCATTAATCATAGTGCTATCAGTGTTGAAGTGCTTGATAGACTGGATGTTGAATGTAATGGGACTGATGCACTGATAAACAAGAGGACTTCTTACTCCTACTAGAAGGTTTATCTAGAAGCGCTACATCTCTTGAATATATATTTATAACATTTTATCAATAATGTTTACCATGTTGTCTAGCTGTTATGCCTTCCACTGGGTCAACTTTGAGGTCAGATTTGTTATTACACTATGTGACATTTTCTATGTTCAATACAAAGGTAGGTTTTATTGCATTGTTTTTCAGAGTTTGCAGTTCGTGGTTGCTTGTGAATTTGTGCTACCATGTTACTACTTGGAGTACAAATGAAACTGAGTGATTCATCTGAGACCTAACATTTATGTTCCCTTTGATCAAGACAAAACTACCCTAGCAGCAATGTTCACCTGAGTTAACTGACTTACCTGACACATTCTTCAATATTTCCAGATTTTCAATTTATTTGCCTGTTTTGTTATTGATATTGACCTTATCTAACATTTAAATACACGAGAATCATTCAACACGATCATATTCTGATTTGAACCATTGACACATGTATATTTTATGACTGCTTCGTACAACTTAGACTGCACAAAGGCATCTCAAGTCAGCAAGAGTTATTCCCCTTTAGTCATCTTCATGTTTCATGTCTCTTGTAAACTGACCATTTCGTGCAAATATGTTCTCTTGTCTTTGATATCTAGTTTCAGTGTTATGATAGTATGGACCCACTGAACACTTCCTACCATAAAACAGGAAAGCTGAAAGCTGTGATTGTAACTCAAAATAAGTAGTGACAGAAGAACTTCTAAGCTTGTCTCATTAAATGACGCATGCCAGTTATAGCACTATTGCTAAGTGGGACATTATACAAAATACAAACTGAAAAATATTACTGCAACAAATATTAGCTAGGGTAAAAACACACATACAAGACACCATACAAAGGAGCCGTTAATGGCATGTTGACTGCCTCTCATGACTGTCCCATAGTATCAATTTCAATCAAATTTGCCACTACCCTGAGTTATCTCTCAGTAACATCAGTGATATCTTAAAACAAGTTCCACATGTTGTCAAAATAGGCAAAAGAAACAAATGTCTCCTGGCATTCTTTGTTACCACCAGGAGACGATTCCTTCTTGTGCCTGTTCGCCAGTATGTGAAATTTGTTTTAAAAATACCATTGATACAGCTAAGAGGTAACTGGTAGTGGCAAATCCGAGCAGATATTGATACAAATATGCTCATGGTGGCTGTCAATGTGCCAGTAATGTTAACTGACTTATCTCCCTGTCAACAAGCATATTTCAAATATTGCTCCAGCTGTGATTGTGTGAGTGAGTGAGTGAGTGAGAGAGTGAATACAGATTATTAATGTTCTGAAGATCATTATTCTGTATGCCTGTGGCATGTGCATCATGCAGTTGGGCAGGGTTGTTTAAAGAATGAATCAATCTTGTCAAGATATCATACAATAGGATGCATGGTGGCCCAGTAGCTTGAGGTACCAGAATTCAATATGCTCAGTTGTCTTCCCCTTGGACATGCCAGATACCTATGCATGCTTTTTCAAATTCCATTCTGCCCTGATTAAGTTTACATGTCAGCACCAAAATGGTAGATATCTGAGACATATGTCACTTCAGGTTTTCCTCCACATTAAGCTGAAATAACACCTCATAACACCCAAACTCAAACACTGTTTTCACCATTTCATTAAATTCACTGGCTCCTGTCGCCTTTTGTGGCAAGCATGGGCTGCTGAAAACCTGTTATAGCCTTGATTTGTGCATATGGTTTACCACACCTTTGAATATACTACTCAAAACAGGTTACTTATCACACAAAGCTAAAGGACATGACAAACTATGTTGGGGGCCCTGAAACCTTGCTATGTGTTTCAGTGGTAATGTGCGAAAATGAACTACAGTTATAGATATCCTTCAAATTTGATGTAATTCCTTCAATTACTTAGGGGGGCCTGATATTTACTGTATATGAAATAAATAGAGGATACTAAACGACCTTCTGTGTAATACCATTTCTATTAAACAAGTTAATGATTTGGTATCAGACGAGCAAAAGCAAGTTTGATACTAAATCTTTAACGAGTGTTCTGTTTATTACTCGCCAACATAATTTGACAGAAACTGCAGCGAAATTGCCTACAGTGTGAGGACTCTCAGCTTTCATGTCAGCAAGGTCTAGTAAAATCGCGACATCAACATTAGCATTGTGACCTCACAACTTTGAACCATTTTGACGTCATACGTCAAGCGGTATTACAGTAGTGTAATATTGAAGTGAAAATATTACACTGCAGTATCTTCAACGGGCGAGTATTAACATGCAGTACTTAAACATTCTTTGTGTGGTATATAATTTCCTCATATGATCAACCACTGATTTGACTAGCTGAACCTCGCTCAGTGCATTTTCCCATGTGGAAAGCATTTGTAACTGATATTGCTAAATGTGGAATAAACACAACATTTGCCATTATTCCTTTATAATAGGCCGCAATAATATTAATTCTTAGGTCATACGATACAGAAAAAACACTTTGGTCAACACTACTGAATTTCACTCCAAATAAAAAAAACAAAGGTCTCTTAGTTAGAAATGGACAATATCCTTCAAATCTAATTTCATCCAAACAATTCAACAAGAAAAAAACCCACATAATCCTAGCTTCTTCCCCTGGGGAGGTCTCGCTTCAAACAAAAGCCATTTTGATGTAGAACCCTCCTAATCCCTTCCCTAATCACGGCTGAAGAAAGGACTACCAGCCTACAGTCAAAGCTAGTGGCACAGATACAATTTCGACACGCATCATGTTAATTTAGTTGACTGCCACCAGAAATGAATCCACCGGTAACAATGGAAGTACTGGTGAAATGACACCATCATCAAACTGGCAAACAGCAAATAGTCACCGGATCTCTGACCGTGAAACAGCCTGCGTTCAACGAGAACTAATTAACGAGGGACTTCGCTTCAGTGTTTGTAATAATCTTCTGTATCGTCATTGATGAAGTGGACTAGCATCTGAATGAGACAGTTTACACCTTTAAATAGATTTCACTTTCTTTCTGAGTATTTTTGGGTTTATGTTTTGCTCCTTTCTGTTTTTATAAAAGGAAAATCCTGATGAGGATGCTGAAGTAACAAAAAATGTCTACCACAAATCATGTTAATAAGGACTCTATACTTTCTGAAAACGCTAATTCATAAATAGATTCTCACACATATATTTCATCTAGACTACTACATAAAGCTTCAGAGATGAATCACTGATGATGAAAGTTAAATGTCTAAAAAAAAATTGGTAAAATGGAAAGCAAAAGAATCAGTTCTCACATTTTACCATCAGATGTGATTACACGTCACCATCAAAATGGAAAAAAATGAAAGTTTGTTTGTTTCTGTTTTTAATGCAACATTTAAATGATGGTGATCCTTCACATGAAAGACATCTATTACCATTTTCTTGAATCCATGATAAATCAAAGCCCTTCAAATGGAGTCATGTTACGCTGTTTAGCATTCAATGTATTTCTGTGGCACAACCTTGCTGAAGATGGTCAGAAAAGTAAAAAGTTAATCATGGCCATAATTTAACCCAAACGATCTTTATATGCACAAAACAAGATCAAAGAGTATGCCTCTCTACACCAATGCCTCTTGCAGCAGATTTGTAATGTTTAGAATTATCATAAAACTAACCAATTTCAGCTCTGATGTAGAAACACATGCCTCAAAGGCTTCTTTGTAAATTGGTTAAATTTAAGCAATACACATTAAAAACAAATCGATTAAATGTTTGGGGTTTTTTTTTAAAATAATGCCCGTATATGTACAAAGTCAATCTTAAACAGTATGTTTGTTTTTTTTAAATCTTGATACTCTGGAAGAGATTATATAATTATAAAACTAACCAATCTCAGTTCTGCAGTAGAAACACATACCTAAAAAGGTTTCTTTGTAATTTTGCTAAATTTAAATAAAACACATTAAAAACAAATAGACTAAATGTTTTTATAAAAAATAATACCCAAATGTACAAAGTCAATTTTAAACAATATGTTATTTTTTTCAAATCTTGATACTCTGTAACAGATTTTGTAATTTTAACAATACAGGCTTTGGGAGGGACGCACTTGGGATAGGGAGTTTTCAGTCTGACATTGGAAGCAAGGGACAAACTGGAGACGATTCCAGGATTCAGTTTCAGATCCATTTCAGTCAGGCAGCGCTAATTAACTGTGTAACAATACGCAGTTATTACGTGAGCTCTCATAGCAACTCATCAAGTCTCAAGTCTCACACAGAACGAGAGTCAGGAAAAATCTCAATCATGCAGACAAAAGAACTCCTGAAACGTGCATCTCTAATCGAGAGTCGTATTACAGGTATTGTCTTTGAAAGTTTTAGAATGCATCATTTGGATCCTTGCGGTAGCTGGCACAGAAGCCATATCGTATATAGCAAAACAGTCCTGGTAATTGTGATGAATGGAAAAGAGTAAGGTGATGCCAATTTCAGGAAACATCCCTTCTGTCAAAGATCATTGGCTATGGCACTGAAGCTTTTTGAAGTCTGAAATTCTCTTTTAGGAGCAGTTGCATTATATTTTGGTATGACGTAATGCCTAACTAATCATCCTAACAAAGACAAAACTTTACTGGATTTTTTTATATTTATATAAGAAATGGCCCAAAGGTCATATAATGAAACTTTAACCATAAATGCAGACCTTTTTTTAGAAAGTTAATGACAGTCTAAATCACTGATACAGTCAAACAAATCCTTTCACATCTTATTAGTCTTAGATTGAGGCCTGGTTCAGACAAGCTGGTTGTCCCTGTGAGAATGAACCAGCTTATTCTGTGAGAATGAATCCAATTATTCCTTTAGAATGAACCAGCTTATTCTGTGAAAATGAACCAGGTTATTTTGTAAGAATGAACCCACTTATTCTGTGATAGTGAACCAGCTTATTCTGTGAGAATGAACCCAATTATTCTGTGAGAATAAACCAGCTTATTCTGTGAGAATAAACCCCATTAGTCTGTGAGAATGACCCAGGTTATCCTGTAAGAATGAATATGGTTATTCTGTAAGAATGAACCCAATTATTCCCTTAGAATGAACCAGTTTATTCTGTGAGAATGAACCAGGTTATTTTGTCAGAAATGAACCCACTTATCCTGCGAAAATGAACCAGCTTATTCTGTGAGAATCAACCAGGTCTGTTACAGTTGTGATCTCGAATTCTCTAGGAATATCAGATTCCTCACACATGTTTGACTATCTTTCACAAGTGGGTGGGTGTGTTAGGGAATAAGTTTGTTTTATTACCTGTGTCAGCTTGATGTAAAGCTGATGATGTAAGTATAACATGTTTACCAACTTGCTGAAACCTACAGCCATTGGTATATAGTTCAGGTAAACCATGAAAAATGATTAGAACAAATTTGGATTCAAACCCATGATCCAAACATCCTGCATACATCAGGTAGGTAACTCTGCATGGTGTATGTGTAGCACTGACAACTGAGCCACCCTGTATACTGAATTACCCTTCAACAAACATGCATGTCATGTTTACCATGAGAAAATGGATTCAAACCCATGCTCAAAGATTTCCTGTACACATAAGGAAGGTAACTCCACATATCATATGTGTAGAACTGTCAACTGGGCCTCTGAATATGATGAGAATTACGCTTCCACAGACATCCATGTTAAGTTTAAAGTATCAAAACGGACCGAAATCAACCAATCAGAACCCACCTTCCGTTCCCACTTCTCTGATGGGTGGGGATGATGTTGCAGGAGCCAACAAGGGCGGGGATGTTGGCAGTGGCCCCGGACGTTGACTGAGCGTGTTGGATGGACTTGATCATGGCGACGGCCTCCTGTTTCAGCTGTTGGATGTGAGTCTCGCACACATCACACTGCAGCTGTTTCAGGTACTTGCGGAAACTTTCAGGCACTTGCAGTTTTTCCTCGATCTTCTCCAAGGACAGACCCTGCAAGAGATGCAAGTCAGTGAGGATCTGCCCACAGTATGTTGTGTCAATATTATGTAAACAAATACACACCCACATGGAACAATTTGTTTTTATATATTGTGAAAAAATGACATCTTTTGGACCCTTGACTGCAGTGTTCCTTGACCTGTTTCTCACATATTTCAGAATGTTTTGCCTGAGAGCATGTCATATGTTGACAGACTCGGGAAGAGAACATTCACATAGGAGGGCCTTCATGCAGCATTTAATTAATCTTGCAAATAAATGTATTCCTGGCTCTGAAAAACATTGCCCCAATGGAGGATTTCAATTCAGCTTTACAACACAAATACGCTCTTACATCACAAGAATCTTTCAACTTGTACTTCACATGATTTCTCAGATGACTGGTGCTCAAATGTTTCAAGTCATGGGTTTTAATAAGTGGGATATATTATGCGATGCTACCTGTTCAGGAAATCAAACCTATCTCTTGTGACAGTTACACTACATGTATTTTACTACGTGATCGTCCTGTCTAAACATAGAACCTACATCATTAATAGAATCTGTTAGACATATAAATGTTTTTCAGATTTGTGTTAGCAATGTAACATTACCATGGACTCAGTTTTATCCTTAGCAATAACAACTGATAACTGGAACCTGAAGTCCTTGTCAACATCTGATTCCATGCAATGATTGTTTGGAGGAATCAAGGGAGAGAACCTTGCAAGGCTTGTCAGTTTGCTGGTCTAGCAGTATACTCATGCCGTGGAGCTTATAACAAACTACTATACAGTCAAATTCATCCTAAAAAAAACATTGATTTTATTCTGGAAGCCATAAATGTGACAGTGGTTGTTTCAGATGTTACTGTGATATATATTCTTTAAGTTTAAGAGAGTGTGTCAACGTGTTTGTAGTGATAAGCCACTCTGAAATATTTATTGATGTATCTGTTTAAAGGTGTAAACGGTCTCATTTAGCAAATTTGTGTTAACTGTGTCAGGATAAGACAATCCAGTGATGGATACTATGAGCAACAACCCTTGAGGAACTATGATACACAATTAACCAGCTGTCTGAGCCTGACAACCGAACTATTAATCATAGTCACCTATTATGACAACTGGGGCCATTTGCCAGAAATCAGTTCTAACCAATATTCCCCACGTGACCACTTATACTGTTAAAGATATAAAAAATGGTGTGGATCACAAATATCTACTCCCAAGAAATGCAGTGATCTATTTACACACTAAAATGTACATGTCAAACATGAATATATGATATGAATTACAGCATCGTCAAACTACTACACGGTCAAAAAGAAAAGCTGAAATTGACGATAAAATCAAATCAGCCTAGCATTTAGAGTGAGGTTATCCTGCGATCTTTCAATCTTTCAATCTTTCAATCTTTCAATCTACATCTATATAAACTAAGCAGTCATGAATCTGCTGGCTATAGAGGATGAAATGGACAGGAAGCACATCTTCCCCCATCTCCAGATAAACACAGACATTTGTTCTTATTTCACCATCATGATTAACCACATGGCCCCTGTGATATGTCAGTGAAATTACTTCCAGCTGGTCTGCAGAGCAGGGACCACCACTACTGCTATAGATGGGCACCAGCGAGACACTTCTTGAAGTTGATGCCATTCATCAGGGAGAGGTACAGAATTGCCTATGTCACTTTGGAAGCAAATTAGAACAAATCTTTACTGACGAGGACTCAGGGGATGGTCAGTATAGGTGAGGTGCTGATGTAGGAGGGAGGAGGTGAGAGAGGGGGTGGGAAAAAGGAGTGAGGAAGGGAGAGAGAGAGGATTTGAGAGAGGAGGAAAGGTGAAAAAGAGAAAGATGGTAGGTGGGAGAGAGAGGGAGGGACGAGAGAGGCTGCAGATAGAAAGAGGGAGAGGAATACTCAATGTGACAGGAAGAGAAAGTGAGGGTGGTGGAAAAGGTGATTGAGATAGAGGATGTGAGGAAGAGAGGAAAGAAAAAAGGGAGGGGAAAAGGGTCAGGGAGGGTCAGAGCAGAGGAAGGAGGAGAGAGAAAGCAGAAGGGGAAGAGAGAAAGAAAGAGAGAGTCTTATGGACAAAACAAAGGAGTGAGTGAATTTAGTTCTATGCAATATTATTATTTAGTTCTTAGCAATATTCAGCAATATCACTTCAGGGGACATCAGAAATGGACTTGACACAATGTAATCATGTGAGGTACTGAACCCAGATCTTCAGGGTAATGAGCAAATACATGTACTTTAACTACTAGGCTACCCCACCTCCCCAACAGAATGAAGGATGTTACTCAGGGCTCTGAACCTAGAAGTGGAGAGAGAATGAATAGTTGTGATAAAGAGGAAAGGCTCTTCAAGGGAGACTGAGAGAGGGATAGAGGAGATAGCAAAAGGGGAAAGGAACAAAAACATGAAGGATACAGTGAACGAGAGGAGGCCTACTAAGTGTGACACTTTGCTGACATGGCTGAGGCTGAGGGCTGGGGGAAGGTGAGTGTTTGGGGATGCCGGCTCAAGGGTATATCTCTGCATCTCAGTGGATGAGAAAACAGTCCTGTAACAGCAACTGGGAAGAAATTAGGTAACAGCTGGATATCTGGCCAATGAAATTGATTTTGGTTGGACTATCATAAAATCTTTCCGCATGATGTTCCTATCTGACAACTTTCGCCATCCAACAAAAGATGGATAATTTTGTAAATGGGGTGCTGTACAAGAGATAAAGTCAGTAGCACAACTAACTGCAATTTAGATAATCGATGTCTGAAAATGTGCATAAAAAATAACCCATCTCCGTCAACAAAGCACATGTGTTTTGTGTAAAAAGGATCCCAAATCTAACATAGAGCAATTGAACTACATGTGTTCATTGACTATCAGCAACCAAAGCTGTAAACTCAAGAAATAAACATCAGGAATAATTTATTTTCATTCAGTTTCTCAAAACCCTTCTCTCCCACTACTTAGATTACAAACCCCACAATCTACACCTGTCTCCCAGATCAGGTTGACGACAGCTGAAACAGACGTGACTCCAACTCGGACTACATTCTTCTTTCACACAAACAGATAGAGATACTCATCTTTCAACCAACATCAACACCTATCAAGAACTGACTCATCTTGTCTTGTTATCAATTTCACTCACTTTTTTAAATTTAGAAATTGACAACACCTACTTTGCCTGTCATCACCCTCATCACATCAATGCCCAAACACAAATGACATATTTACCTCACGTGGCCATAGCGATCACACCCGTCCTTGAAATAAGCGAGCTCCCACTCACCTGTATGACAGTTACAGTGACACTGTGATTGCAAGCTCTGCTCGTACATTTCACACAGCTAATTACATCACATGTTACTTGTACATATCACACCTCCTTTCTAACAAGAATCCACTACCCAGAGTCTCCGGTCGACTGACTGCATGTTAAAACGTTGTCGTCAATCTTGTCTTGTGTAAATTGCATTTGTAACGAGCTTTGACTTTTCAAACGTACATACCTCTATAAACACAAAAGACTTCAAAGGGAGTCTCAAATGTCTCGCCGACTTAAGGTAGGTTTGTGAATGGAACTTGATTCAAGGACATACGTAAAATACCATTTCATACAATGTCATGGTTTCAGCAGACCTGTGCCTGACACAGATACATTTAGGCAAGATACACGAATTGGTGGTAGTGCATTTCAAATGTTATTTGAGGGGCAGTAGGGTAGTCAATAACTTAGAGGGTTTGCCTATCGTGCTGAAAACCGGGGTTCCATTCCCCACATTTGTGAAGCCCATATCTGGTGTCCCCACCATGATATATCTGAAACATTGCTAAAAGAGGCATAAAACCAAGCTCACTAACTCACTGAAAAGTTATTTGAACCTTGTCATTTCATAAACAAGGCAAACCCTGAAACGTGTTTCAATGCCATTTTTTAAAATCAATTCATTTAACGTTGCTTGAATTTATGAAATTAAGATATTATCATGCATATTTCTACATGTAAATTATGATTGATGCGGACAAGAGATGTGTATATCAGCTACAAAGAACTGTCAGTATGGTAATTAACAGGATTAGATCCATCAATTACATCAAGCTTTTTAGTCAATTCTAAATCAAAATCCCTTGGATATTCAAATCAAGAGGCGTAAATTTCAAAAGAGCATTAAAATAACAAAGAAAACAAGCAAAAATTATCCCCAACAAATTCACTCCTCAAAAGAAATGTAACATAAAACACTGCAGACATTTAAATAGTTAAAGTGAAAGAATGACATGTCTCATTGAAGGCGTCACGATTGGTTACAAGCCCGATAAAGACGTCCCAGAATGCCTATAAAAAATGCTCTCATTGATTCGGAAGATGAGCCTAAATGAAGACAACCCACGACTCTCTCCTCTGCAACATCTGCTGGGCTTTTCGAACTGACTGTCCATTGTAGCAGGACCCCTAACCTGATTATTCTACCGTTATTTGGGGCCGCAGCAATCCCAATATCAACTTGAAGGAAGTAAAGGAGCCAGGCTGTCAAATAGCTATTTGGGACTTGGCTCCTTGGCGCCTTGGTTCCTTGGTTACAAGACAATACCAGGAACTGTTGAGGAAACAATCTGCCTTAGACAAATTATAGTCATGAAACAGCATGGGTCCATGTGGTTATGTCTTTCTTCACAGATAATGTATTTAAGGCTAATTCAAACTGAAACTTTTGTTGACACTTTTGTTGATTTTTTCTAAGATTTGTTTGTGCTCTGAATGACATCCTATTTGTATTGTTTGAAGGATTCTTTCTTCTGTGGAGCCACCATGTCATAGCATTGTGCTTTCTGTTTTTAAGGAGTAAAATGGGTCGGTGAAATATTTAGATAATGTCATTAGTTTTCTTTTATTTGATGTGTCATTTCAAATTGACAGGGCGCTCATAACATTTGACTTGATTAAGCCTGCTAGACAAACGTACACAATGCAAAGTGTTTTTTCTAAATTTAATGTTAAGCACTAACAATGAAGATGATGATGAGAGCTCTAGCTGTTGGTATAATAACACCAGAAATTTGTGTAATCTCAGCATTGAACTGAATCACCACTCAACTCCAGCTCTACATTGAATCACTACCCAAATCTGATGTTAAACTTTGGCGCCACCCAGCCTGACTCTAAACTCACCAAATAAACTAACCTTGACACTAAACTCTGTCACCGGTCTCACAAAATGGTCCACTATAACAAGTCTCATCCAGTGATCCAATGGAGCCCATGTCACAATATTGTCAAAAAAAACCCCTCAATCTCACCCAGTGATCTACAACAACCCAGTCTCACCATGCGATCTTCTACAACCCAGTCTCACCATGTGATCTAGTACAACCCGGCCTCACCCAGTGATCTTCTACAACCCGGTCTCACCATGTGATCCACTACAACCCAGTCTCACCAAGTGATCTACTACAACCCAGTTTCACCATATGATCTACTACAACCCAGTCTCACCCAGTGATCTTCAACCCAGTGTCACCCCATGATCTACTACAGCCCTGTCTCACCCACTGATCTACTACAACCCTGTCTCACCCATTGATCTACTATAGTCCATTCTCACCCAGTGATCTATGGGTGATCTACTACAACCCAGTCTCACCAAGTGATCCACCATAATATAGTCTCACCAAGTGATCCTCTATAACCCTCTCACCCAGTGATCTATTACAACCCAGTCTTATCCAGTGATCTATGGGTGATCTACTTTAACCCAGTTTCACCCATTGATCTACTATAG
Source organism: Haliotis asinina (assembly GCF_037392515.1). Classification (NCBI taxonomy): domain Eukaryota; kingdom Metazoa; phylum Mollusca; class Gastropoda; order Lepetellida; family Haliotidae; genus Haliotis; species Haliotis asinina. The sequence continues at coordinate 20,457,170 of NC_090287.1, forward strand.
CCCATTCTCATCCAGTGATCTACAACCCAGTCTCACCCAGTGATCCACCATAACCTAGTCTCACCAAGTGATCTTCTATAACCCTCTCACAGAGTGATCTATTACAACCCAAACTCACCATGTGATCTGCTACAACCCAGTTGCATCGAGTCATTCGCAAAGCATGTAATATAACCCACTGTCATCTTTATATAGAGTATATAGACAACCCAGTCTCATTCAGGGATACCCATAACCAGTCTCACCACAGACATATCCCATATGGACTCCTGCATCACAAAAACATCCCATTATGATGTACATGCAAACAAATTCTATTCCATCCTTATTCAGATGTAAATGTTTGATCCAATCGCTAAGCTGGTAATGCCCTTCAATCTAATAACATCATATCTATTTTGAGCAGGGCTATGAGTATCATCATTTGCATCTATGAAAGGCGCAAAATACAAGATCACTTATCTTTCTTAGTTTAACTTCCCAACAAATGCATAATCCCACCTAATGCAATCAAAGGATGCAAATGTTGATCCCCACAAACCTGCCTCTCCCCAATTGCTCCCCCTCAACCTGCCTCTCCCATCCTCCTATAAACATGTCACTCTGCTTTCACCCCATCACCACCACCTCACCCCAAGGTCACACAGGTGAGTCTAATCATGTTCAGGTGTCACTGGTTTTAATTACACAAAATTGGTATTTGATGAAAAATGTTATGACCACCCAATTTCAATCTGACAGGCAACATGGTGGAAATATGAAATGGATATTACCTCCAGTGTGACAAATCTCATTGTCAATGCTGAATACTTCTGTCAGATTCAAATCTGTTTAATATTTTCCCAGTGACACACTGCTAAGGACTGAGGACACTGGGTTTTGTATTGACTTGCTTGGTGCACGAAAACATTAATATCAGCTTAAAACATTTCCAAAGGAACTCAAGCTCGTGCAAATTTTATGTGAGGATGTCATCAAAATTTCCATCAAATGAATTAAAAGTAATTAATGTTCGTAGCCTGCCCATAGTTAAATTTCTGACTCAATCCTACCCTAAGCTTGCTCATATTGGAGTAGATGATGGCGTGAATTTCCTGCTACACTTTCGTCAAATCTCTCACTTCATATATAATCCTTCTGATGATAATGATTAATTTGCCCCGTAGCACTCCCGTATTTGCTTGACATCATGACTCCCTTAATGAGAAGAATTGGATCATGGATCCAAGGTCCAGTCTCTGAGAACAAAAGACAAACTATTACTGACAGTGCACAAGTACCAAGGTTCAAGGACCCTCAGTTTTGAGGGTTTAGTCTCCAAGATATAAAGTACATGTGATGTTGAACTGTTTGCCAAGATCATTGCTTCCTGCAGCACAGCAGAACAACAAAACTCATTTGCAATAAAAATTTAGTTATTGTTGGGCCCCAGTAAACCATCTGCTGTCAAAGCCAGTCTTCGTCTTTCAGCACTCCATTTGAAGGATAACGGTCTCCTTTCTCAATAAACTGCAAGGGGTTGATAAAACCCTGCAAATGCAGATAAAAACAAGAATTGTGTGCTGAAAACTTTAATTGTGTGATAAAAATGCCTAACCAGAGAGATGTGTCATTAAAAAGATGGCAGGCATTGTAAAGATTCCTAACATCATAAGGTCTAGAAAAGAGCTGGCGTTATCTGCTGTATGCAATGGAGCTGCTGAAATGAAATGTCTGAATGATTTGAAATAATTCTCAGCTTTGAAAATTGTAAATTTACTTTTCATGTATTTGTCTGACACAAGAATGTTGAATATCCATTTCCGTTATCTCATTTAAAAATTAAAACCTAGCTAGATATTTAAATTATCATCAGCTATATGATAAACTTCTTTTGTTTTATCAATGACAGACATATGACAGTTGGTGTGTCCAGCATTTATACTTTCAAGACAAGTATAAAATGGGCCTTGAAAGAAATTTTGTGACTACTGCATTTGACTCAGATACATATGTTTACAAAGTGAAATGTACACTGAAACTAACAAGTATTTCCTCTACTGACTGGCTGTGATCCTTGAGCAAATTATGGCAGATAATGTTATTGACATGCACTCAGCGAAATGTATAAGCTATGTACATTGCACTATCAACACAAGCTGTTCGTCACAATTGTATATTTACATGGTACGCATGCCAACGTTGATACATTACAAAACCAAGTAGATGGATGGATAGGTTTATTTCTCAGTAGTATGTTAAATAAACCTATAAAGCATTGCAAACATTGTTTTTAGCTTCTGTTGATAAATTCTCAACGACACATACTATAAATTCCCTATGTGATCAAGTAAATATCTATGTAGGCATTTTTCGAACAAGGCACTGTTATTGAAATGGAAAACTAATGACAAGTGACTTAATATTACATTTGTTTGTCACACCCTTGTCATGAATTATTCAAATAAATAATATATCATCAATTACAAGTAGGGTTATTACATGTTGGGAGCATACCAGTAGCCAATGCAAAGAAATATAACAAAAGGTTATACATGTATATCCATACAGATCAATCATTTCCAATGGAATGGAATCGTCACATTTTTCCATCATTGCTCTTCATCATCTGTTTCTTCCATGGCTTCATCATTTCCATTTTATCATCTTCAATATCCCCTACTTTAATGGTATAGCTCAAGAAGGACCCACAGCTATGTTAGAGCATAAAGTTTACACTAATTACTCAAATATACAAAAGTTTAAGAGTGAGTGAGTTGGTGTGGTTTAGATAGATAAATAATTATTATTAAAATACAGAATTTGTAAAGCACCCTAAATGGTTTTTAGAAACTCCAAGATGTGGTTTAGATAGATAAATAATTATTATTAAAATACAGAATTTGTAAAGCACCCTAAATGGTTTTTAGAAACTCCAAGATGCTCCAAATAAAGAGTCACAAATGCCTTAAGCCACTTTAAGCACTATTCCAGCAATGTCATGGCGGTGGACACCAGAAATAAGCTACACATGTGGGAAACTGAACCTGGGTGTTCAACTGCATGAACATACTTTAACCTCTGGGCTATTCCAACTCCCACCCAGAGAGTTCAGGAATTATGGGTGTGTCAAAAGAGGACTGTGACTAGTGTATTTGATGTCACAAATTACGCACTGACTGTTTATTCATTGCTTTAAATTTTACCATCATTAATTCCATTTACTACACAAAACAGATTTGCCACTTAAAACTAAAGCATTTTTTCTCATGTTTGTTCTCACTGAAAACATCAAGAACATTCAAGACCTGTAATATTTTGCCATCCCAATTTATTTTCCATTAAGGAGGTACCATCAGTTAATAATGCTTATTACAGTGCTATAGTGCAAACCAGTGCCATTGACCTACAAAATGGTCTCAACTTGACCTATATTCCTTGAACAGGTCACCTCATCATTTTCTCTCATATCAAGTATTCATATCTTTATAATAAAGATTATAGCACTATCGCTCATATTGAGGTCAAAGGTGGCATCAATCTATCCATACAGAGCATGTTATCAACTAATCTATATTTACTTCAGGCAAAAAGGGATCAATGATAAGTAGGGGTTCACTTGACTTTGGACACATTTGGTAAACAGCAATAAAGATTGATAAAATAGTAATGCACGTTGATTGAGCACTGTTTTAACAGCATTGTATCAATGAAAATCGGACAACCGACCATCACTGATTCAGTTTCAGCCAGTTTGATAACCTTGTATACACAGAGATGGAAAATTCTTCTTTTGATTGATTTTGACAGATCGAAATGTTCTTTTTCTCTACAGTTCATCCCCATAAATCAGAACTCAATTTCAAGAGAGCCTATCCAAATTCACAGCGACGCATAAATAAAAATCAAACTGGTTTCAGACTCAGCGAGGCAACACGGCAACTGCCCATAATGCATGGAACCAGCCTGACTCTTCACACATGGCCAATTTTCAATTTAATGCAAATATCCCTAAATTGAATACTGACATTGTTCGAGAACATTTTTGCCAACTCTATTGGCAAGGCTTGCCTAGAAGCAAAAAATGAGCGGCCTCTTCCCAAACTCTAATTACAACCCCAGTTCTTCTTGATTCCAGATCCTAATTCATCAACTCTTAATATACCACAACGCTGTCAGAAAACAGACTCACCGATATTTGTTGTGGCGCCACCAAGTGAACTACTGATCACAATTGGTGACAAGCACATCATGACTTTCATAAAGCTCAAGCTTTTTCCTATTCTGTTAAAGGGCCGCCGTCTTCACTATCATATCCATACAAAAGGTAGAGGAAATTAGCAGGTTAGGCATGTGATATGTGGTCTGATGTGAACCGGTTTCTCGTGTGTGCAAAAGCTTGTTAATATCGCCAGGATCATATCATATCATACTGTGACAGCCGGAGTGTGAAGAACCCTTCAATCATTGCAACTCCTGTCTGACCTTGTACCCTTAAGTATAAACATTAAGTCTGTCTGACTAGCTACAAGAGCTTCAATACAAGTACCTGTGAACTAACAAGATCATTGCATAAAGGACTTCATGTATTCAGTTGTGACAGTGGTGCAAGAATCGAGTCATTACACACTTAGACTTTTTTTTCAAATTTAAGTGTTCATAGGTTTACAAATTTCCTATTTCCCTGCTCATCAACCGTCAAAATATTACATCCAGACAAGTTTCTATTTTTCTTGCCAAAGAAAACATCACAGCTTATATAAACAGAGTCACCAGTAACTGATGTATGTTTTAACCAAAAAAAGTCCTTTTCTTCTTCTGCTAACAATAGAAACACGCTAGGCAATGTCAGTATTAGTTTCGTAGACTATGTCCCTTATGACAAACAAACTATTCTTGGCCAGTACAAAGACAGTGATTATATACCTGGTCTCAGAGTTGGGCAGGCCATTATATGATTATAGCTCAAATCTGTCCATTCCAGATAGAATCAATGAATACAGAGCAGTTAAAGTGTCCTCTTAAACGTAATACCCTGAAATGGCTATCTACCTCCTCCATGTCAAATAACATATCATTTTGGAAGGATGACATCCCAGTTTGAGGAACTGAAGCTTATCCTACTCCTGTGTTAGAGACAGTAGCTGTGAATATATCTCCCATTCTACCTACCACCAACGGCCACAAGCTATCTTCCTTGCCACTTATCCAGGGTAATGGGCTGAAAATTAGGCAATCCAAACCCCAAGGGTTGCAGCAATAACTTAATTGTAGTATATTTTACTCCTGATTTGGACAACTGCCATGACGAGGACTGTTTATGATGAATAGGTGATGGTTAAAGGATTGCTGTGACTTGGAAACCTGCTTCTTAAATGTCAGTTATTGGGAAAATAGTTTGTCAGGCACATAAAAAAGATCTGCAAAGGTATTATTACCCAATATGTCTGACCAATCATAAAACTGGAAGCTCAGCCAATGTCCAACTTTACTGTTTATGCTAAGCTGAACATGTAGATGGTATATAACTTAAAATACACAACTCCAAAGAAGCATACTCTAACTCTGGGCTTAAGTGCACTTCTAAATTAGACACTATTTAACCTCATTAATGTAAACCTTTATAGCATCATTGGCACCTGTAAAATACAAGTTGTATAATATCACTGGCGCATGTAAGATACAAGTTCGATAGTATCATTGGCACCAGTAAGATATAAGCTGCAGAATATCTTTGGCACCTCCAAGATACAAGCTCAGTGGTATCACTGGCACCTGTAAGATGTACACTGTATAATATCATTGGCACCTGTAAGATACGAGTTCAATAGTATCATTGGCACCAGTAAGATATAAGTTGTATAATATCATTGGCACCTCTAAGATACAAGCTCAACAATATCATTGGCAATAGTAAGATACAAGCTAAAATATTATCACTGGCAACTGTAAGATAAACTGTATATATAGTATCACTGGCACCTGATGGTACAAAATATACACCATTATTGACACTTGTAAGGTACAAAATCAACAATATCATTGACACCTGTAAGATACAAGCTATAAAATATCACCAAGCTATGAAATATCACTGGCACCTGTAAGATACAAGCTATATACCTTAAGCTATACATCATATTCAACTGCAAGATACAAATATATACTCCCATTACAGGCACCTGTCAGATACAGGCTATACAATATCATTAGCACATGTAAGATACAAGATATATACTACAAAAGGCACTTGTAAGATGTAAACTATTTTCAGCCACAGGCTGTTGTTACATCTACAGCCATAAACACATTTACCATGTAATCAGATGTTTATTTCACCACATTTTCAACATAAAGAACACACACCAGGAAAACACATTTTCACCTCTAGATTTCAAAAAGTGCATCTCCAGCGCATTTCCTCGCATGATATGGACAACTTTAACACTTGTGATGACCTGTCAGTGTCAGAGTGTTATCAGGACCTGTACTGGTGTGGTAATCGACCACCCTAGGTGTATCAATCCATCACTCAAGGCAGCTAGGTACAAGTACATAGGCCTCGGTGCAAAGTGCTGAGTTGCACATTGTACAGCCATGCGCTGCATAGGCAGAAAGGCAGGCTGGTATTGAAATGTGCGTCCTCAAGGTGCAGTCATGCTGGTAATCAATTTCATCTCTGACACAGCAACAATACAAATGCTTGTGGATCATTAGCATAACAGTCTATGAATTCATACACTAACTGAAGCTGCTGAAGTTGTCATTTCAGCATCATTTCAAATTGTATGATACACACACACAACAACATTTTTCAGATAATTAACAATTTATGAAATCACCTTATTCAACTGTAGTCACCACTTTACTGTTGCAATCATGTGTTTTGAGGCAATGGGTTAGGCAAGTGGATATAGCACAAGCTCATCCTGCACAAGTTCCTGGTTTGATTCCCAACAAGAGTACAATTTGCAAAGCGAAATTCTGGTTTCCCTGACATACTGACTCACAACAATCATTCATGTTGGCTATTTTTTCATATTGCCACCACCATTGTAGTTTGCAGGTGCAGTGCCATATTCCTGACAGTGACATGAACACCCTATGGTAATGATCACTTTCAGTGTAGATGTGCATGTATTTTGGGTCTCTCTGTTGACTTCGAGCATCATGTAGTGAACACAGAACTATCTGCATAAAATCATAGGGAAAGCTATGCAGTTAATGACTGGCAGCCTGGCTCATTCATGGATGTTGCCTCTCATTAAACACAAAATGTACACAACCTGTCAGTCATGATTCTCAGGCTATGAAGAAATATTCATGCTTTTCATGAATAATCTTTTTTCAAAATGTAGCTTAAAAATGGGTAGCAGTAAATCCTGTTCTAAAATACCACTCACTAGACCAGGCCAAAATGAAAAGGTAGGACCATCACTGCTGGTTCTTTGAATCTGATACACTAAGAATGGCAAGTGAAAAAGTTGACAAAAAATAAAAATCACACATCATGTGACTTAGAAATGTTCCTTCAAGATGTGATTTAAAATGGTAAATGATATCAAGCCCCAGGACAAAAGAGAGAGATTTGGGTTTTACACTGCTTTACTAATATTCCAGCAACGGGACAGCAAGGGACACTAGATATACTTGAGACAAATATAGTGAGTGAGGTTAATTTGACACAGCAAATCTGTTTTCAATAGAGTCTGGACCAGACAATCTAGTGATCAACAGCATGATCATCGATCTGTCCAAATGGGAACAAATGACTACCCAATCCTATTAGGCAAGCATGAGGTACTGAAGATTATTTCAAATCAAAATCTTCATGGATAGGAGACAATTAGGTTGTACTATGCCCTACTTGCAAGATTCAATGTGAAAAGATTAAAGTCAGCTTTATGCCTGTGATTATTTACCTAAATTTATGAACTGCTATGAAAACACACCTTCAAACTATAATCCTTTATCGTTTCCTGCAAGAACAATATATCCTATAGTGATTTTTGAAACTTTACAGGTATACAGGTTTCACTAAGCCCTGTCCGAAATATATCTAATATCAACACATTCATGTAAAAAACTAAAAATAATGGATGCTATATTAATGACATATCACACAACAACAAACTGTCAGTTTCCTCCACATGAACATGTAGAATGGAATATAATACAATCCTTTTCTGTTAAAACACACAAAAGCAGGCACTGGTTTCCATGGTTACCAGATATACAAATCAATGCAATCCAAACACAAATACACAAACTGTAGGATGTTGATGCTAAAATATCAGGCAGATATGAATCTGGTCATTGTATATATATTCTACATATCTTCTATTCCTAGAATTCTTTAGAACAGCAGGAATTTGATTCCTTGTATGAAATAGACATGAGTACATTGAAAAGGACAACATGTAATTATGCTATCTATTTGAAACAAACAGGAAATTAACAACACCAGATATGCCCCGTTGAATATAATGAACTGTCATTTTGTGAAATATACAACCATAGAGAATATTAAAAACTGAGCAAATCCAGAATAATAGGTACATTTCATCTGAATCCCTGCCCAACTATATTTAATAGAAAAAGATTATTTGAAAAGCTAAACTGATTGTCAATAATGTCCTAACCAACGCCACTTACAACTGTAATCAAATATTCAGGTGGAATCTTTATGCAGAAATATCATTACTGCTCAGCTGATGTATTTCCATTGATTTCTTAAACATCAGTCATTAATACGTAAAAATGCCATAACCAAGAACGTGTTGGGATTTTAAAACTCATGAAATACAGTACACTCTGTGATTGACAGTAATAGACATTCAATAATAGGAGCCATGTTTTTATACAAATGTTGACACCAGAACAGAGATAAAAACTGTCACAGGCTAAAACCTGATATAACATTAGAGCAGAGAAAAATAAAAAAAGACTGAAGTTAGAAGAAAACACACTGTGAAAGCTATCAATGTAATTGGGGTTATAACTATAAAACAACAGTGAAAAAAAGATACAGCGAATCTTCAGCTTTCTATATATTTACATAGGCTTATCTTTCACTAGGGCTACAAGGCTTAGAAGCTAAAGCCAGATACTAACTGTAACAAGGGAAACAGTGCTTTCATTTATCATGAGGGGCTGCCAAAAGATGCAGTTGTGATTAATGGGTAACATGCGGTGCTGAACATATCTTGATTTCTGTTGGTGGCAGAGCTTGGAGTACCAACAGAAGCATCAACCTCCACTTTGGGATTTATCTTTGACTGGAATTCCCTTCAATCCTACCTAGTTTATGTCTGTTAAAGACTTCACAAAATCATCCAACTTCCTTGGAAATTCAGAAAATGAGAAACACAAGAAGTTCCTTATCAACTTTCCTGAAGTCAAAAATTCCAAGCTTTACTGTAGTTGTACACACCCAGAGAAGCACAACTTTACTGAGGTTGAATACACCCAGAGAAGCACAACTTTACTGTGGTTTAATACACCCAGAGAAGCACAACTTTACTGGGGTTCAACACACTCACAGAAGCACAATGTTACTGAGGTTGAACACACACAGGACAACTTTACTGAGGTTGAACACACCCATACAAGCACAACTTCACTGAAGTTGAAAACACTCAGAAAAGCAAAAATATACTGTGGTTTAACCCACTAAGAGAAGCAAGACTACTGAGGATGAACACACCCAGTGAAGCACAACTTTACTAGAGTTGAGCACACCCACTGACACCACATATACGGGTATATCTGTACTGGGGATATAATGTCTTAACCATATTTTAAACACCAATTCACTTAGTTATAAGGGAATTTTAACAGATATTCTTTCTGTTTTTTTCAGACCTTATTAGCACTATGTCAGCTTCCCGGCAAATGGGGTATAAGTAATTGTAAAACTATGAGAAGTTACCTTCTGATTCGCTATGGTGTACTCCTTCATTTCTAAACCGTTATAGTGCCATTACTAACAGACCTGTTCTGGTCATGAATGACCCTCCTTCCACTTCACTCCCCATAAATCCCCACGGTACGTGCCACATGTTCGGCATTCCACATGACCTGCCTGGTCAGTGACTGGCTGCGCTGTCGGGGGTCGTGTTCATGACATATTTGGCATGTCCATCAGTTGTCAAAACTCTTGACGCAGTGTACACATGCTAATCAATTACATAATTCAGTGCTAATTATGACAATCAATGTCGCATTTACAGGCTGCTGAGAATCAAGTTTACGTGATAAAGGTATATCGACGATAAGGCACTGCACAGCTTGAAGTGATTAGGAAAACATTCCCAGAAATCCTGCCTGTGATTTGCCATGGCGTGAAATAAGCAATGATTCGCCAATGAACAGTACATTTCGGACATGGACATTGCATGTCAACGTTAGTTATGACAGTTCATGTTTGTAGAGACAGACTTGAACCCCGCCTAAATTCTTAATCAAAATGACATCACGTATTCTGTGCCGGCAATGTTGATTGATGCTCGGGTGCAAGAACACCGCACAAATTCTGCCCTAAGAATAACGACACTTGAAATGACCAGTCCCTCAAAATGGTTAATTATTTGTAACCATGAAAAACTGCTTGAAAACAAAAAAAAGAAACCCACCAAATTCCGAAAAACGAAGTAACCATGATTATCGATAGTTCAACATTATGAGACGATTCTTTAAACCGGCTTACAATCAAATGTGAGCACGCATGGCACAAGAAATAAACATTTATGCAGTCATGTAGTATGGTCAATCTTAATGCTTTCGGATATTTAGTACGAATGTTAAGGTTAGAAAAATGACTGGGCAATTCCGATATAACGCTCAACACCATTCCAATGACTGCGCCAAAGCAACACAAGTGTTGACGCCGGCCAATTTTGAGCTGTAAAATTTGAGTTAAGGCGCAAGCTGTTTTCTCGCGTTCCGCTGCCTCGCGGAACGACTGCGTGTGAAATACATCGGGAGATAAATCACTCGGTGTAAGTTCATCGCTATCTTTTCTGATGGCTTCTACAGTTCATCCACAAATTCTGACAGGCACAAGCAGAGGAGAGCAGTGTGTCGGCCGCCATTAGGGCAAGGTTTGGCAGGGCATTGCCTTATAGAGAGCATCCCATCGCTATCACTTTCACTTCCGCGTCTGACGATGCCTGTGGTAGACATGCACATTAGGTTACATATTGTATTGGTTTGCGTTTCTCACTGAGCAAAGGTCAGTGATCGACGTATACACACAGATACTACGTAAGACATAGTTAGAAAGAAGTGTTTTCTGAGTCTAGTAACGCCATTCACCCCACTACTGATCTTCTTCTAGTCTATTTCGTAAGTCGAGTGCAAGAATGAGTTTAGTTTTACGCCGCATTCAGCAATATTCCAGGTATGTGGCGGCGGTCAGTACATAATCGAGTGACCTTGTAATGATAGTATCATATTTAAGAGTAAATGTCAAAAAAGGATGAATCTAATACACAGAGGAAAATGTGTGTATATATCGTGAAACTATGATGTTTTTTCTGAAAAATTGAACTATTGCGACACATTATTCGAGTTAGACGTGTCTTCACGTTTCACCTTATCCGAAGCATCTTTTATCACAATTAATGTCACATTTTGGGGAGTGGCAAGTTTCACTTGTATGTATTATTTTTTTTATCATACATCGCATTTATGTTCTTATGTACGTGATCTACGCCAAATGACTAGGTCAAACCGAACCTGAAACGATGAAATCTCTACAAAATACACCACCCAATGTTTGGCATGTACACGCTTCACCCTGTGTTGTTTGTAGTTTCTCGTCATGCACTTTCACCCTGTTCCAATATATAACATACCCCGGGTTCCGAGGATCGGTACCATGTTGCCACATACTGCAGTTCAGCATCGTGTCATAAAGACTGAGTTATGATACTCTGTTGCTATAACATGACAGCCAAGTAATAAACTGACATGCAGGTTATTACCTGTGGTAGTATTACCGTTTTCAACATACCACCAGCTATTACTGACATTGAAAGGGGTTCAAAATTCTTTCCCTTTTAAAAAAGTCTAATACATTTTGGGTGTGTTAGTGATTCTGTCTTGTGTATAGACACAAGAAACCCTAAAACAGAACGTCTTTCCTTTGACCAGAGGCGAGAAAATTACCGAGGATTAGCCTAACAAATACTTTTGATATCAGTTACGCAAGATCAATTGCCCCCTGTTCATCGACACGATGGTTAGAAGACGTCCACAGGGGCTACGGGGCATGTTACAGGGCTAAAACATTACGGTAGGCTCAAAGCTGCACGATTGAAAATTGAAATCCAAGAGCTTCCAAAGATAGGACGCGTGCCCTGGAGCGATCCAAGCACTCCCCTCTCGAACCCCCCACCCCTCCGTCCATCTCAGTGGGGGTATCATCTCTGCGAAGACACGCACGGAAGAGATAGGCATCGGGGGACCTGTCGCGACCTTGTAGAAAGTGCATGGAACTGTTGGTAATTGGGCGTTAGACCACGCTGACATCGACTCAAGCCGGACAGGGGCCCTATAACCGTTTGATATTGGTCTACAAAGCATGCACTTGCACCTGTGATCTCGACGGTGGAGCTCCCATCTCCAAAGAAGCCCACGCCTGTTCATGGTTTCCAATTTCACCCGAGTCACAAATCTTTCAACATGAAGAGTACTGGCTAATGAATTCATTGATAATTATCCATAAGGCGACGGTGTAGCACATTACACACGTCACTGCAAAGACGCCCCTTTGCCATCAACGAAAAGGTTCCAGTTTGATCAAACCCAACGGTAAATCATCTGAGCGAACAGAGGCAGACTGAGAACTGTGGATCTCGACTTGTCGTAAGTCTTTCACCGGGATACACGTACATTGGGCACAGGCAGGTGTACAGACAGCTGTAACAGTGGAACTCAAGCACCTGTCATATATCAGATTCGACACACAACGCTGTCGTAACGTTACCTGATGATGAAAGTTCCCTCCCCGTTGTGGAGAAATCGCTGCATAAGTTTCTCATCTCTTTCGAAATACATCTTTGCAAACTATCTTATAAACATTTCGCAGAAAAAGAACGCTGAAACCGACGAGAAGTGTGGAAGGAAGATTATCAGATTTTCTCATTGATTCAAACACTTGCCTGCCTCTTCGCTGCTTCTATAAATTTCATTTGACCAGGAGCCACGCGTGTCAGACTTGTTCGCTTGTGCTACATAAGATGGTGTCCTATCCCGGTTTAACTGTACCCACATCGCTGCCCATCCATTCCTTACCTCGCTTTTACGCTTATGCCATTTCTTATGGAAAGACATAAATCCTACGAAACGTCATCGGGTCAAATGCTAATGCGTCTTCTGAACCATTCTCCTGGGTCTTTGTTCTTGCGTTAGATTACACGTAACCATAAAAGCCATTCAAATATATGAAACCGGGGTTGGGTGTATGAGTTATGATGATCCTGACTTGTTATCAGACCGCTGAAATTCTCATCGCACTACATGCATCAAATTCAGTCTCACATGAACCAATCTCCTGGCTATTCCGATCGGGAGAAATGGCTTCCATGGTGCTATGTTTTCAACAAGCTTCTGATATTTCATTCAGTAATATCTTTTTAACACGCAAGGGCACTGTTTTGCATCATGTACAAATCAGAGACACCGCAGACAGTCATTACAGTGGAATCTGACTATTACGGACTGGGACCGTCTTGGCAGGATTATAAAACAGTCCGGGTTAGTCAAGTTTTGTCCGTTACCAACATTTTCACAGTACTCGATCCTCAACAGCAATGACTTTTTATACCGGGCTTTCAAGATATGAATGATGCCTTGAACTAATGACTGATCTGACCGGTTTACAAAAGAGTTCGGATTTGACAGATTCTACTGTATATCTAAAACCATTCAAATTATTTAGTCGCCTTCAGATGCTTGCAAGCGCCCTTATTAGAACTAACGTTTACTTCTATAAGAGCACCATGGGATTAACACTAAAGTTCGCATCTATGTTTCGGAACAATATTGAAAACTTGCATCACTAACACGACGTCCTAAACGAAGTTATGCGGCATCGATGGCAACGTCTCCGCGACGTGTTTCAGATTCTATTAACTACCACTGATCATCTCCTTTATTGAATAAACTAACGAATGTATACCCCATCCCTTTGTCACCGTATGGAGAGGTGTTCCATGTTGTTGAAAATGTGGCCAAATTGCTACGTTTATCCAATATGCAAAAACCATTAACACAAGTGCAAAAGGTCAACTTGACCCAGAGGCCTATAAAATTCACGAGGTCAAATTACGGCCTAAAGCGGGACATGGTTTCAACGTGGTTCTAAAATGAAATCCTCGAAATTGAATATTTAAGACATGAATCACTTTCAAATTAAACTTTATTCCTATTTTTCATTATCTTAATTGAAAAAAACTAAGATGCACACCTAAATTGTTGATACACGTGCATGTTTTTGTGTGTGTGTCCGTAATAAGTTCGTCTATTACAGTGATTTTATAAGTGGGCTGAAAAAGAATTGTTAACACACAGGATGTGTTAAACGCGCAGTAGTGGGGTTTCATAAGAATGAACACAAACCTGTGTCTTAGTCTGCCAGACAATTACAGCATTAAGGGCAGTGTGGTATCGTCCATTCCATCTAAACGATCGCCCAAGGCCCCTAATCTGGGCCTAGGCGTTCTAGGAGGAAGTCTTGTAAAGAAATAAATCAGGATGCAATGACAAGCCATGTTATAAAAATTCATTTTGAAAGAAAACCCTGTGAGAGGTTCTAGGGTAACAATAGGCAAGACAAAAGGCATCAGTTTTATAACCTTCTCTGTGTTACACTGTCCTGGAAGGATCAAGAGGCGGTGAGGATGTGAATTGTTCTCTCTCGGCAGTCACACTCCTTGCAATTAGTACTTCTTGATTTGGGTGATCGGGGAGTTCGAAACCCAGATTTTAATAAGACACGTTAGTCATAAAAAAGAGAGTTATCGGACTTACCTTCAAGGCTGGTCCTTTAGCCTCGTTATCAGGGAACACAAGTCGAAGAGCTTGACGTTTAAGGTCTATAAGGCAACTGTTACAGTTTTCGCAAAGTATCCCCCCCATATTTCCCCCCACACCCACCCCAACTGAGGGCTGGTAGTACCGATCGCCGTGGCTCTGACTGTTCTTCAATGGTAAAATATCCGAAGAGGTGGCAAAACGTTTATCACTGATTGGAGAGAGGCACCTTGTAGAAGCCCTCTCGCTCCGGGGCGACGCAGGTCGCCCAAATACAAAAGACACTTCATCCACTGGACCAATGGATCGTTTCACTACGATTTGGTTGGTAAGAGGTGACATTGTTCCTCTAATGGGATAATCCATGGTAGACGAATAGCCACTTTTGTCTGTCCGGTCACCCAAGTCGGTATCAACCACATGCGAGTAGTGCCTCTCCTTTAGATCTCCTGCTCTTGTGGACTGGGGGGAAACGGTCTCCCTAGTCGGGGAGATGAGTCTCCAACTGCCACTGTCTTCCTTGACGGGGGGTCCTCCGCTCGACACCCCGCTCATGTTTCGGTCCAACTGAAAGGGAAAACAGATATTGTCAATAGTTGTTGACAAACTTCATCCGTCCACTGCTAAATTCAAGTCAAAGTCCAAAGAAGACGAATGATAAAATAATGAACTATAAGCCTTCGTGTACACTTGCCCGCGTATACTAATCCTCCTTCACCCTGCGTAGGTCAGTGGTCTGGAAGAACTCACAAAGAGGGAGACTGTCCCCAATAACCAACTCTGTGGTTGTGATTATCATCCCAACTCTTCACAAATACGCTACGCATCAAAGCTTTAAATATGTTTAATTCGCGTCCAGATAACATCTAATAAATACAAATCACAAACAACCGCTTAAGGAGATGTAAACATTCCTTGAACCCCTACAACGACCCTTCCCCCGTGGGAGTAACGAACACACACACCCTTTTGAAGTTGAGAAGTAAAATAACCTCAAACATGACACAAAGGTTAGGTATGATTTGACCAAATAAACAGATGTTATGGGAATCAAAACACTCTGAGAGAGTGGCATGATAAATTCAAGCGATATTGGTAATGAGATGCCGTGGGCAAATTACTCTGTAACTTTCGCTGCATGATGCCACTGTGGGCATAGTTGGGACAATTAGACTATATCAAACTTGAAGACATCGCGGGATTTGACACATGACCAGATAGGCGGACCACAGGAGGGAGGGCTGGTTAGTGTTAACTGCTGCCAGTGACACGGGTCGTATCTGTGCTGTCGTGGTCTCACCATGTGGACGTTTCACAGATGTTGGGGACTAACAGACTTTTAACTAACATTTGGCTAAACAAGCATCAGTCAAAATCTAACGTTTGTTTGTTTGTATTTCGGCGGCCGATACACCGTCGGGTCTGGTCCAGACAAACCCGGAGACAGATGGTGTGATCACCATTACCAACTGTCGGGATACGATGACTTGCAGTCAGACAGGTATCCGGACCGGATCATCTGATCGTAGTCTAACGCTTTGTCTCTGATGATATATATAGTTTTGAGAGTAACAAATAACTCCACATAAATTGAAAAGTGAACTTGAGGATATCTAGACTTGCTTCATGCAGGGCTGTAGCATGACAGGATAGGTTAGACAGTAGGGAAAATAAGGGATTCACGGACACTTAGACCGACTAATACGAACTCTGTGGTTTTACGTTCTGCGAGGGACCCATTTTCTAACCCGGGGTTCCCATGAGGGAACAATTTAACTACTGGCCCGTCGCTGTTGAATAGTTGACCAGATTTAATCGCGAATGTTAGTTCGCTGTTTAATCAAATAACGGTAGATCTGATTCTGTAACCAATCAACGGCGTCAGAATGTACAAACCAGTAGTCGAAAGCATGAGCATCGGATCACAGTGTAACGACATGATCAGCAAGATCACACTGGATTACTTTCTGGATTGACTCGTCCAGATTCAATGATTTACAGACAGACGCCATTTAGCTGGAACATTGCTAAATTGCGGCATTAGTACCAATTATGTGGCACTTGTACTAGCCTGTCTCACGTGTCAGTTTCTATCATTCAAAATCTCATACAGAAATAATTCTTATAGCATGAAGACTCTGGCTATAACAGGCACGACACACTTTCTGTCATTGCTCATCTGACTCGTGTAAAAGGATGTAATATACTAGGCACATTATCTACTATTGGCCACTGTGTGTCAGAATGTTACAGGCACGACATCATCGTGTCATCTGTCATCTCATCTGTCATCCAGGTGAGAAACAGCAGACATCTGACTCTTGTGTCAGACTGTAACATGCATTAGCATAGCCTGCTGTAGGTGCCCTAGTTAACGAGGCGGTGGGATAGTCAAATGGTTAAAGCGTTAGCTTGTCACGCCGAAGACTCGGGTTCGATTTCCCACACGTGTACAATGCGCGAAGCCCATTCATGATGTTCCCAGCCGTGATATTGCTGGAATATTGCTAAAGGGCGCGTAAAGATAAACTTACACCTCACCAAACTAACCTGCGAGCCATTTGTCGAGAGAGGTGACTCAAAGTAGAAAGTACAAAAGTACGGACACCACTTTGACGGCATGAATGCAATATACATTACCTGTACTGTTGCAGGATCCTTGTCTCCACAAAACACATTCTACAATCATCCATTAACAAACACTATTCTCTCCTGGTGTCAAATGAAGGCTTTTGTCAATCTCAACAAAGCACCAAATAAGCGTAATGAACGTTCTGACATCGCTATCAGCTGCAATATTTAACACACATACATATATATTTATCCCCACCATCCCCATGTTGTGACACTTATGTCAAAATAATCCATGATAACATTCCTCTGACCCCTGACCCTCTCGATAACTTGACAGCTATTTCCTGATGAGGGGGATTATATCTAATCAACCTCTTTTCGAGTAATACTTTCAAAGCCATATTTGAGCAATATGGACGCTCTCATGGGTAATCTAAACAGATATACACTTAATGCAAGTCGTAGATACTGAAACTTGCATGTGCGCGGAACGGCCGTTTAATGGGGCCTTGTTATATAATATATACGGTATCAGTTTATCAAGGCAGCTGGTTGTTAGTGAAGGCGTCAGAACACGATTAAAGACTGATACGGATTAAACGATCACATAAATCCCACATTCAATTTATAAATTTACATGTGAAGCCATGCAATAAACTTGATGGAAACCAAATGTCAAACATTGGCATCTTCCAGATATCAATGTGATTCGAAATTTTACGAAATCAGATAATGGTCTGAAATAGTTATTAGGCGTTTCCAAACTCGAAAGATTTAAACACAGATTTAGATAATTCTGACGTAAAATTGCGGCAAAGGTATTTATTTTTTATTCCATTTGATTTTGTCCATCAAAAAATTCCTATTTAACTGTGATGCATGAAACGAGTTAGACACTTGGAGTAATCAGGGCACGATCTCAGCTGGATAGGCCAAATTGTATGACCATTTCAAATTAACTGGTAACCAAGGACACAATGACTCATTTGCTTTTTTTCAACTTGATCAACTCTCAAGGTATTTCCCGGATAAAGTCCGTTTTTTTCATGGCGTTTACTGACCGGATTATTAGTCACGGTTAGGCAAGATGGACGTGTTTCTGCTCTCGGCGTTTGTGTACAAATTAACCTTCTCTCTTCAGCTAATGATGTTTTATCTGATAAACTTGGTCCTCATTTCCCGAGAGCAGCGGTGTTTTTGTTCGTTCTCAGTTGTGTTTAGAAGACACAATGACCATAATGTTGTCAAATAATGACATGGCCCGATCTGGATTTTTTTCAAAGGCAACTGGCTGTGTAATTCTCCCGTGCACAGAGAGCTAACAATTGCTATTGAGCAATGATAGTAAGTGTTATCAAATAATAACATCCAGACCCCCTACCCTTCCTTAACAATAACACTCATGTGCTCTGAAAACTTTCAATAATGACTGGATGTTGACTTGGAGTTGCACTAGTGATTGTGGAAGGTACCCTTGCTTGAAATTACATTGAGTAGGTCACGGTAAAGGTCGTTGGTTACAATACTTCATTACCCGAGTCTCCTCGCTTGGCGCGAACTGACATCTGTCGACAGAATATCGTCTGCTACAACGACCACCAAACGACAACTTAATGGTAGCGTTTGATTGACACCTACCGGAAATAAAACGCCTTTAGTCAAAGTATGGCTTTATTTGCTATTCTTGATGGTATTACTTCATCCTTACTGATCTGGACATACAATAGCTACACATTAATGTCAAAGTGTATAGTGAGACCAGTGAGAATGGTTATACTATGGATTTGGAAAGCTGAAGCGAATGAAGTTTAAAACTTGTCCAATAAGCAACCGCTTTCCTACTGACAATAACCATTTGTGTAAAGTATCGATGACTATATTTTATGAAATGTTTATTGCCAGCTTAAGGATTTTTCGGGGAAAATAGATTGAAAAGAATACGACTTAAAACGAAATAAAAAAAAACATGACGTGAATTCTAAACTAAGGCGATTTTACAAAAATATACCGAGCGCATTTACTTTTTGTGTCTGAGGTACGAAATGATGTTTAAGATGCAACTACTGACTCAGCCAGCGAGGCAAATTGCAGAACATTCGGAGGAACAATGAAATCCTTGGAAATGTGTTCATTCAACGTCTTTCCTCTGTATCTCAAAATGGCATGGGAATTTGAAATTGAAAGGAGACCCGAAATTCTGCAGAATTATTTTCATAAGTCATGAAAACCACGGTAAGTGTTTATATCAGATCTCTTTACGAATTGGTAACAACCTCCTATCGCGACCATCTGTTCGCCTCAGAATCCTATCGATAATCTACATTTAAATACAGTTAATTCGGTGCATCTGCACATATATCTGTTTACAGAAAACAGCCTTATATTTACAGTATGGCACGCAGCTATCAAACAAGTAATTCGGACACCATATCTTTGTTAGCTTTCACAACATACATTTCATCGAATGTCTGATAATTACCGTTACCAACCCATGGTAATTAGCCTTCTTAATCAGTTCTGTAAAACAAACCATATGTTTCACCAAGCCAACAATAAATCTAGGCTGTGATTAAGTCACGCTCCAGTTAGCCTCAGCAACCCTGACAACCTCCCTTAGAATTAATGTTTCACGCTTGGATGCGGTTGGACGCTCAAAAAAATGTTTGCATTTTTTCACCGAGAGTCGATGCGGGACGCAGTCCTGTGGATGAACTTTCTACACTGCATAAAACAAACGTCTTTGTGACTCGAGTTTATTGCCACTGAAATTAACACGATATTCTGGTCGTCTTCATTGTGGTCAGAGTGATGGTTCTAAATATTAATTATATCTATAACTCGCGCAAGAAAATAGTTCCACCTGAGTTAATGGATACTCTGACATTGCAGCAAACAAACCTACTGAGAATACGACTAGTGATGAATATTCCACACATTATGTATACACCTAATGAATACAATCAAATATTGTTTCAGTGACAGGTATTCTGACATAGAAAACATACTTAAAGAGATTGATACTCTCAGGTGCTTGTTCTAAAATATTATTCATTCTTGTGATGGTGATAAATACTTACATGAAATAAAAGTAAAGATATGAGATCACGTTAATCAACAACCCTCGTCAGTGTTGAAGGAAGAGTAAAACCGTATTAACTAACAGCAAGCCTTGATCAATAAGCTCCTTGCAACAGAAACAGTCATTATGTTGGATTAGGAAATATCAGAGGTCAGAACGTCATGAAAATCAATCGAGCGATACTGATGTTGTAGCATCGTCCTAAGTCAATCTGGTACATACCTGAGATGCTACGTCAAGGTATACGTGTCAACATTTGGTAAACACTGTTCCTACACAAGTTGATGATGGAGGGTGTTTGGGGACGCGTGTGAGGACCTGTGACCTGGCAGTACGCATCACTTCAGAGCTGTTCAAAGTTACTTAAACAACAATGCCTTGTTAGTCTCGACTGTTAGTGGTGGTGGCTGGGTGCGAATATATCGGGACACCGAGTGGTCGTTGTATTGGTGGTGTCATCCTCGATTATCAAGTGATTTACAGTTTCATGCTAGTCTGATAAACACCCTGGACCTGTTCGGTGCTAAACGAGTTGAGAATCTGATTACAGGTTCGCGAAGAGCTGCAATTCTATCAATTCAGATATAGAAATGTATTGAGCTATGAGAATGTCTACAGATCACCCGTGTAGACTAGAACTATTTAAACCTATGATGGGGCGGTAGAGAAGTCTAGTGGTTAAAGAGTCCGCTCGTCACGAGGAGACCTGGGTTCGATTCCTCACATTGGTACAAAGTGTGAAGTCCATTTCTAGCGTCCCCGACGTAATATTACTTGAATACTGCTTGACGTGGTGTACAAGCACACTCACTCACTCAATCAAGTCAGCTGCTGTTGAATAATAAAACTTTTAATAAATAATGTAGTCATTCTGCAACCTGAAACAAACGTAAGCATCAAAAAGCTCATAAAGATGTCACCTGTTTCCCTTTACTCCCGCAAATGTTCGGAGCTAAGTAATTTTCCCCCGTCTGTCTCGGGGTAAATGATTCTGATTTTCACAAAAGTTGTCGACCATCTCTTGTCAACAAGAATCTACCGACTTTCTCTTCATATGCAACCGCCGCCATATAGTGACAACAAACCAGTGACACAAATCGTATGCAACACCCACCTCCCCATCCACTCAATATCGCCTTCTAGCCATCTACTCTCTCTTCTCTGCTGACCCACTGTCACTTGGGAAGCAATCACCTTTACAACCCAGTAATTCTCACTTCCCCACAAACCTATCCATCCACTTGTACGTCCCTATCCACCAAGTCTCAAATCCCTACTCACTCAAATCACCCCTTAGCTTACAAAGCCACTCACTGTCTTTTCTCTACCAAGCCAATTTTCATATGTTATTTTACTGTTCACCCATGCTCACTTCCTCTCTAACCTGCCGTCACGTTCACCTGCATCCGAGTTTACCCTAAATACCCGCTTAAGGCAGCATCTCCCAGCTCCACCCCACTTCTAACTTCCCTTCCCATGCGATCCCATCCGATCCCACCCGCAACTCAAGACGCTTGGTCTGCACGGCAAAGGATCCTACACTGAACATAACTGTACTTGCCTTTTGCCGGGTATGGAAATCAGCGAGTCCCTTTCCATCGGGGGTGGGCAGAGAAGTCTCACTACCGATGACAGCACGATGGGATATTGGACTCCGTGGGGGGACAGGGCTACCCACGCTGCTGCTCCCCTGTCCCACAAAGAGAGGGATACCAGAACCGCGGGGGTTCTTGGTTTTATCCATGCCGGCCTTAATCTGAAAGACAACAAACAGCTCTGAGAAACTGACTCCAACATGCGATATTGTGTTACAGATATCATTTATATCGATTGAACTTACTATAATTAGAAAACAACATATGTGGTTCAGCGTATCTGCACGTCGAGTACGTTGTTGAATTAACAGCCGCTGTCTTGGATACAACAACGCCGACACGACCCCAACGCGTACGTTAATACTGGCGTCAAGTGGTGTCCTCGTGGAAGCGTGATATGAAGTCTCAAACCACTGTCGTGATTGGAAAAGTGAAGTCGTTTTCTTCACAGATTAAAGGGATTCTAACCCTCACGGACTACAGTCCAAGGGATCATCACCTACCCACTCTTAAAAATCAGCGTGAAAACTAACTGATGCTTCTTATCTGCGAAGTAGTATTCTCATCGATACAGGTCGCCATATCAGTTCTTCAATTCCACTACTCATTTTCATTCACAAATGTGACAAAGTCAACCCCACAAACGCCCAGCAAATCCCCCTAAAATCCCACTGCCTTACAGACAATTATTATTAGTACTGTGCAGAGTGCACCACATGTATGTTGAAATAGACTTCGTTGTTTTGGGTGATTTTTTCCCGGTAGGGATTGCGTGGCTATTGACAGCTACTCTTCCAAACCACATCGTGGCAAATTACTTAGTCTGTGGAGGAAACAATCATCCATTATGGTAAAGTCGAAAGAATAACTGTAGTCTTGTACATTGTATTCATAATCACATAATTCCTATAACCTGATGAAGTACAGCAGTGTAATATCAATTGTCCAATAAACCAAGCACCTGCATCAACAACAACACATTCTAATCTACGGCCAGATCTGTCAGGCCACAGCCGAACAGGCCATACGCGTGATCACCGATTTCTTGAACCTCACTGATGACACAATGCATCGGTTGCCCAATAGATTAAACGTCAGCATCCATAACGCCACGCATGGGACTCCACAGCACACACACACAGGCCACTATAATCCATAACTGCAGTCACAAAGCACACAAGGTCAACGGTCAAGAAAAACTCCAAGCGTCACCTATAAGTCAAATGCATTTCTTCCTGGAGTCGTTCCTTGTAGCCACCATCCCTTGAATCTTACGTACACTGTGACACTACAGACACTAGATCCAGAGACTAGACCCAGACACTAGGTCCAGACACTTAACAGCATACCGTCAGCATAAGCCCATGTCAGAACATTCACACACTGTAGTATACGGGAAGACGGAGAAGAGGCAACTTATCTCGGTACGCCATCAAGAAGCTTTCACGGGGCTTTATGTCTAGCCTGAGGGCTCTGCACTTGGGACGCGGCACAGGTGAGCTCACCTGACAGGTAGGGGACACTTCTGGGGAGAGGGCAGGGGGACGGGACATTTCTTTGGCAGTGGCAACTGTACTGAAAATTATCTCCACCACATTGCCATTCCGCCGCTGTGCCTTTTGTTAGCGTTTTTAAGGAATCATTATGGCCCCATAGAACTACCGCCGTCTGACAGACGTGTATAGCCTGAATTTAGTGTTTGTGTTATTCTAAGTTGGGTGGAGGTTGTGAATAGTACATGATCAGACGTCTTCAGCTCCAGACACGCTTCCTAATTAATGGCGAGAAACGAATTTCCTGAGTAGAGTTTGTTTTCAATTGAATGACTTATTAAAGCCTTTTTAAAGAAACGTCAAATTTGATTAGATTTGACAAGTATATCCGACATGATGAACTATGACTGGGTTCTGTGCAAGGATAACGCTACTTGGGACATGTTATATAAATTTGATGAAAAACCAATTAATTTGAGGGGAATCTTAAATATTAAATGTCCTTGATATCATGCAAGGACTGATTGAGAAATACATTCTTTGAAAAAAATATCAGTCTCCATTCTCTCTTAATACCTGTCAAATTTCATTACATCATTTCGGAAAAATGTCAGTTCTACTTTTGCTGGAAACCATTACTCCGGGGAAGAAACAACGACTTCGATGGAAAATGTCTAGTATGAAATATTAATGATTTCTGACATCCCAAATCGAAATTCACCAGTGTCTTAATTTATTTTTTGTAATAAACAGACTTCAGTCATATTTCAGTATCAATTGAATCCAAGTTCGAAAACACGAAATGACATCCGTTTACGAAACAAATCACAAAGGCATGACAGCTATAACCAGAGCAGCTGAACTGTATTAAAACTGATTATTGACAATATTCAATAGCTTTTCGGTTGTTCGGTATACTTTATGTCGCCGCCCGCAGTCACAGTTTCCACCTAATTAATCATCACATAGATAATAAATACGACATGAGACATCAATAACTTTGCAGTCGTCGTTCCATGCAATGGCGAGGGATATAAGGCACAGTTAATGAGATGTTTGATTGCTTAACTGGCGATAACATCACGTAGTCATTGTATAGTGGACGGCGTCACGAGAAGGGAATACCTGCAGGCAAACTGGCCACGTAAATCAACACTGTAATTATCCTGTCCAATTTTAAGGGGTATGGTCAAAGAAGTTTGAATTAATTGCAATTAAAGGTAAAACATAATTCATGAAGGATAAGCATTTTATTGCATACTAGTTATGTGTGACGTAATCCTTCATAGTACCTAGGAAGGGTCCGCATTAATATGAGCTACATTTATGGGGTGGGGTGAGGAGGGATAGATGTCATATTGTGTATCGTATTATTTAGACCATAGTTGTTTTGGTGTGTTGATTTACAATAGGTAAGATTTATTGATTGACTGATTATTTATTTATTTATTTATTTATTTATTTATTTATTTATTTATTTATTTATTTATTTATTTATTTATTTTGGGCGGGGTCGTTGTTTTAGGGGCCATTTTTCGCTTTGATTGTTAACGTAAGGCGTGAGGCATCTTCTTTTATCTTCTTATCGTGTTATATTTGGTCAGTTTATGAGAATAGAGAACGTAGGTTGTATGTGTTCTCAGGAATACATTAGGACTTAGCATATTCTCAGACTCTCAGGTTCTCTAATATATCACATTCGATCATCACATTATCATCAATGAATGATACTATGTCAGTCAATAAATAAAACAGAAATAAGCAAATATAATTTATAACATAATTTTTCAACAAAAATATATCAATTTCATATTTCATTCTAATCATTTAACATCATCAACAGACATGTGTGCAATTAGCCAGCGTTTCTCATGTTTAAGTATGGATAAAAACTATTATATCCTATTGACACATATCAGAGATACATCAAGGTCAAACCAACATGTATTTTCCCGACTATTGTCTGCTTAGATAATACTGGTGATGAATGTCTGCAATTCGATAAAAAGGCTCAAAATAAGATGGGGGTGAGACAGATAGCAAGGGCTGGGGATTGCGTGTTGCAGTTCAAGACAAAAAATCTTTTTTTCTCTCAGGCATCAGCACAATCAGATAATAACTCTTTGTGATTCATTTTTATTGAAATAAATCTGAATAATATTCCCCCAACCCCGAAAGAACCATCAAATTGTCCGTAATGGCCTTGCACCATGGCACGTTGTAAAAAATATCGCAGCTAGCTATTGACTTTTGTTTCGGGCTGACTTGTATACAACAGTAAACATGGACGCTTGTAATTGAAGTGTCACATTTAAAGCAGTAATTCCTGACAATCTGTCATTGATTTGACTTAAGAAACGGGCTAAAAGACTTTCAATTTAATGATAGATGTGCACCGTGCCCGAACCACTGAATCACGGGGACCTAACCACGTTTCAGCTTTCTTTATATCGATCCCTTGTCTCCATACCGTGGAACACTCGCCTTTCTCAAACGTTCGTTCACCCTCGCGTAATACTTGCGACACCCCACGACGCAACGTCAGCTGAAGCGGAAAATGATTTGCTTCTTTTTCTCAGGCTCTCCTGGCCTTTCAATTCACTCCATGGTAACGAAATATAACCATGCAGACAGCTCACCTCGGGTTTTATGACATTTTTGGCAATAATTGACTCATTGTGCTTCAAAGAGGTTATTTATGCGTCAAATACTATGATTGCAGTGTCTATGAAAACAACTGATCGTGAGGTGGAGGTACTGAATCTTCTGTACGTTGTATTTCCGTGAATTAGTTGCTGCTTTTATACGAACCCGCTGAATCACCAACTCATTTCATTAAGACCGTCAGACATCCGCGCTGTAGATATGACAAGATTAGAGATACGTGAGAATAACAGTTTATGTACACCACAACAAACAGACGAACCATCCCATCACTTCGACAGCACGACACACGGATAATACACTTTTATAATGAACACACTTAAAGACACCCGCGTGTACTTTGTTATTGTGAAAGTCATGTGTAGAGGCGACTGTCGTCAAAGTAGGTTCAAGAAGTGGTTATGCCCATTACTTTAGAGATTTATGCAACGTCAAAATAGCATTGAACGTCCAAATCTAACGTCAGTTCAAGCACTAATTTCACATCGAGGCTGGATGGTACCGGCTGGTGACGTAACCCTGTCGTGAGACGTTCTTTAAAGATGCCGTCGATTAGTCCGTTATCAGTTACAGCTATGCTAAAAGCCGCGTTCATTTCAAGAGGAGGTTACCGCGTCACGTGACCGCAACGTTTTACTGGACGTAGACACGTCGAAGGTTTCGAGCTGTGTTATTGCAAAGCTCACATACTTACTCATATACTTACTCGATTTTATTACTTTTGTTACAACAGAATAAAAACTCACCCACCAGACTTTCTGAACTCCGTATAGATAAACCCACTCATATCTGAATACACGCTGTACAAGAATGTCGGAATAGTGGTTCATTTTGAGAATAATGTCAAAGACAGGCAAATATGACAGGTAATGGAAACGTCAATACTGACGTTTCAACTAGCTTGTGTGTGAATGAGTGCGTGAATGAATGAGTCCGCGAGTGAGTGAGTACGTGAGTGAGTGAGTACGTGAGTGAGTGAGTTATAGTGGGTGGATGAGTGAGTAATGGGTGAGTGAGCAAGAGAGCGAGTGAATGACGATTTTGCCTGACAGCTGTCAATGCTTGACTAATGACTATCCTCTGGATGAGCGAGTTGGTGGATGGATGGAAGAGAGGGAGGGTAGATGTGTGAGGGGTTGGATAGATGCGCGAGTGAGCGAGTGAGCGAGTGAGTGATGTCTGACAGCTGCCAGTGTGTGAGTATCCTCTGAGGCCGGGACAGGATCAGGCAAGTCCCGTGGATTAGTGTGAACATGGATCGATACTGTCAGACTAGTCATGCTTGTGGGTGTTAAGGGCCTAGTTCAGCCGAGCTACTGTCATGATCGGAATTCGTATTTCCCTGTTTCCCTAGCCGTTTAAGAAAATACGAAATGCAGACCAGTATGTTGTACATAACTGACCCTTCTTCGGATTCAAACACGGAACATCCCCACAAAGAACTGACGTTTTAATTCCCCAGGTAGATTATAAACCATAATAATTAATGCAATTGCTTATTCAAAACAGATTTTCATACGTAATACGCTTATTAAAATCAATAAATAAATAGTCAATATCGCGTATTAAAAGCAGGAAAGTAAGCAATTCACAAATGACATGTACTGAAGAATCGAACCAAAATAACACGAACATACAGCTACCCAAACAAGACGACAAACAAATGTCAAAGAAGTTACAGAACACCTGACTCTTTCATATAAAAGAATCGGATGATTGACTAAAAATATGAAAGGATGGGGCGGTCTTTAAGTTCTTTTGAGAGGTAAATAACGGAAGTTTGATCAGCTGTTACTTAAGCACCACGGTGGTGCTTATAAGTATATTTGAGTAACGTAATAACTGGGCTGTACTTTTCAAACAGAAGGCTCTGCTTGTTTACAAGAATGCTAATGGAGACACTATGGACATGAAACCTCTAGGTATCGCCCTCAAAGAAGCCCCCTCAGATGCTTTTCGATGTTATGAAAGTAGGTATAACCACCTTCACAGCAAGCTAAACCCACGACCCAGCTGTTCATCAGGATATCTAGTCTCGAAGTGTACAGTAAACCTGATATTCCAAAGGCTAAGGGTTGCTGCAATGTCTCGTTCCCTCTAATCGCCTGGCTGGCGCTCAACAACACTGATCGAGTCTCGCGATTTTTGCACTTTTGATCTCGCGACAAGAAACGGGATTTGAGGTGTCCAAACGACTTCATAAATTTTCAGAGATTGCTGTGGGAAATTCGAGACGAAACGGAGATACCCAAGCCGAGAAGAAAGAGTGCTGGTTGGACAAGAATAAGAAGGAACGATTGTGAACTAACAACGTCAATCCTAAACGAATTATTTCGTTTCTGCTGTAGGGAAGTCACACAAGACCCCGTTACCGCGGAAAGCTGTTTGGGCATAATCATATCGCCACATTAAATTACAAAATTAGCCCTGTATTGTGAAAATCAATTCGCCCTTTCTCCTTGTGCTTCCATACAGACGATAGGAGAGAGGCATGTTGTCTGGGCGAGAAGTGCCTTCGCCTATCGTTCAGGACGACCAGAGATACTGGCAAAACACAAAGATGACCCTTGTTATTTGATTACAAGAGTGTTTAACTCCCGCTCGTGAATAGATTTGTTGGCATAATCAAATCTGATGTTTTTACTGCTCTGGCAAATGTGTACTGATTGTCTCCCTCAAAAGACCCGCTTCCTGGAAGCGTCCAAGCTGTTCGTCTGTCGCAACTGCTTTTGACAATTCCTTTCCTTTCAGAGCTTTAGGGTCTGAGAATAACACGGCCACCTCTCGTCATACATGATCTGGGAACGGAGGGGGCTTCCATTGTTTCCATGTGGACCCAGATTAAGCACTATCGAGTGATACTTGCGGACAAATTATGACACCTCTGCCATGGCAGTTTGAAGGGGTCGCCGGTTTTTTACGGTTATCCCCAAAGCCACACGCAGACATAGTGGCGCATGCGATTTCAGTTAATAGAACGCATGCTTGACATATGTGCATGTTTGAAAGTAGCCCTCAATAGAAACTAACGAACACTGTGACACTTGAGACATACCGACTACTGGGCGCAAGTGTATGATGAACAGCCTTTCAACATGTCCTCAACTGTTACACTGTGACACAAACAGAAGAGTTTTAGAGGAAATGTATGGTAGACTTTGTACCAGAAGCAACCAAGATGGGTAGCTTTAAGCTATGGTTTCAAATTGTTTATAACCATCCGATCAGAGGCGCAGATGAGAGAGAGAGAGAATACACCTGAGAATTTGTAATAATGATAGTCAGTAGTTGTTCAAGTACACGTGTCTTCTCATTGCCACCCACATTTTCAATAGCACACACATACGTCTCCTTTGAAGCACACGATACTGTCTCCTTACAGCTTATAAGTACTAGTTCATACTGTCATTATGTTGTTATGGGCTCTTCAAAGCCCTTTACGATTACCTTATGCTTTATATATTGCAACACAATAGGCTGTTTACACAACACATCACTGTCCTGAGACAGTCCTCGTAAAATGCCAGTCTACTCTCGCTACGTAATATTTGATAAATAATTACGTTTAATGTCACCATTAGGTAATTTCATATCTAAATAGTAATACTGCACATTAACCTGAGCGGCAGCATTATCATCACAAAAAGTCTTGGGTCACAAAACTGCTGGCTCCGAGTCTGTCACAAGGTTATTATTGCGCGATAAAACGAAACATTAACGGTACCGACAAGAAGTGTTCAACAAATAATATATTATTGCTTCTTACCTTCAACAGATTTTCCCTCGATTTGCCCATTATGAACACAAACTGCTAATCCAATGACAAGAAATAATAGCTGCCTGACAACAGGCTTTTTTCAATACTCTTCTATACGAGTATCCTCATGTGCAATATATCCGACACACGACGCGTCCTCCAGCAATAAATCACAATTAATCGACTGCCAAAAACACGAATGTGCTAAGGTTGGGGCATGCCTTAAACGTGTTCACTTTGATTCGGAAAAAAATCCGTGTCGTCTGTTATATGTACAGACTATGAAAAATCCATACGTCTGCTTTCAAAGGAAAACAATTTATCGTCTGCATCTATAAATCAGCGCAATGAATACGATGATATCTAGTGAAGTGGCAACCTTTGCAAGAGACTAATATGTTAGTCCAACTACACATGATCTCTGAGAGCCAAGGGCTACTAGAATGAGTCCACACACAGTGAGATTACAAGATTAGTACTTCAAAGTCGCCATCAAAAGAGTTTGATCAGACCAGATGTAATCACATCTTTTTCTTGAAGTTATTATTGAACTGTTGTGCTGTTTTATCTGTCATTCGGTAATCCAAAGCTGGGTGATCAAGCGCGCACATTAGAAATCTCCTCGATCAGATAGGGGACCAGGTTGAATCCGTCAGATGATTTATACAAGATCAGTCGGGAGAAGTTGACTGGTGTTTGGACGAGCTTGAGTTCAGAGGCCAGCATACTCGAAATATGGCACCATTATAACAGGTATCAGCACATCAAAGGAGCTAGTCTCTACCTGATTCATGGCGCCAGTTAAAACCGAACGCTAGGTATGTCACGCCGATATAGGCGAAGGAAACGAGTAAGGATCCACCTTCTCCAGCAGTATGTCAGAGCATCATGTGCACTGTATCCGTTCTTCATCTAACTACGATCGCCGATGCATCTTGGTCCTGGCAGAAACCACGATGATTTTGCCACGGTCTGTCGCTCGAAGCAGATGCACTTCCATATCTCAGTATTATCATGGGCTATCACTCTAAGGACAGCCACTGGGGACGTCTTTTTCATCGCCCTATCACCTCCTTGCCCGAATTGATCCCCATTAGAAGGCGCGTAGCATAGAACAAGGCTGTGTAATAAGTCCCCCTCTTTTGTCAAACGCCGGGCTCGTGTAAACGCTCTGTTTCTCAGCCCAACTGGTCCGTGACGGCCTTTAGGCCCGGTCATACGACAATGGCTTTGTCCCGCTGCCTCAGTTCAATGGACGTGATCTCCCCTCTCAGGCCGCTAGGAGAGTGCCAAGCAGTCCGCACAATACGATCTCAATAGGCAACGGTCTTCCATGTCCTACCATAACACCGTCTGCACTGACCTCCCATCGCTCCAGTCTCGCACACCAATAACCAAGTGCCGACCGTACCCGGATATGTCTCTGGAACGCGGACCAGCTTCATTTAAATCAGCACCACGATCCTTCTTTCGCCGCTGTCGGTGCGAACTGGCCCTTAAGTCATTGCTTCTTGCTAAGACTCAGCTCATCAGAAGACGCGCGTGTATGCGCGAGTGTGCCTCTCTCCTCTCCTTTCCTTAATGATGTGCTCTCTCTACTCGCTTTGCTATTGGCAACGCCAAATCACACGGGGCCCAATTGTAAGAAGTTTCACCTTGCTCTTTAATATCAT
Source organism: Haliotis asinina (assembly GCF_037392515.1). NCBI lineage: Eukaryota > Metazoa > Mollusca > Gastropoda > Lepetellida > Haliotidae > Haliotis > Haliotis asinina. The sequence goes on from NC_090287.1 coordinate 20,489,023, forward strand.
ACATTCTTTCTTACCCAGGTATGCTGGTCCACGCCCCGACCATAAAGTATCATTGAGCATATACTCTTCCACAAAGGCTAACGAGATCCATGCTTACTATTCAATGTTGAGTGCCATGCATGAGCATAGAACTGTCTGATTAGGGAAGCACCGGTAGGGTCAATTGTTTGACAGCGAAAAGGGGCACTAATCGATAACTCAAACAAAAAGAAAAAGAATGGGAGAGTGAAAATATGAAAGGAATCCGTTTTCATGGAGTTTTCCCCGCCCTGTAAGCGACTCTCCCGATTGCTGAGTAAACCAGTCGAAGCCACTACGAGAAACACTGTGACGGACTTAATAGATTGAGAACAATGACTATAAGGAAGGAATGAAGGCGAATCTTCGAAATAGCATCTTGAGCATGTTTTGAAGCTTCGGCTAATGGACAATACAATATGGGCGTCAGCTAAATAGTGGTGGCACCTGACAGTCTTTGATTGCGACTGACAGCAGGAATAATGTAGAGGACACTTGATCACGTGATGAGGACAATCACCTGACATGGAGTGAAGTCCTACCGGTGCCGTACAATAGGGCGTTGATTGATATATAGATCAGATATACACAGTATTCAGCGCTGGAGCCCCAACTGTGCGACTCTGTATTGTGTGCGGCTACTGACGAAAACACAAGCGATGCTGCAGCGTTTACCCTTCAATTTAGAGCTGACTTCTAATATTTATCCAGAGATGTCACAACTGCCTGTTGGGAGCAAGAGAAGAATAGACGCATGGGAAAGTGACACCATGTTAGTAGGTTTCCATGTCGGGAATATTTACAAAGTTTGTGGAGTCTTAGGTTCAGATGAGTTCACGGTTTAGGCGCTTCTCCGTGGAAAACACGGTATTTGTTAATGGAAGATCTTAAACTTTATTTCGTTACAACCAAAAGTATTATATATTTCCAATAATAATCTAGTGAGTGAACTGTTCTTCGACGTCAGTAATTTGTACTGAACACTGGTATGTTGTTATCAGTGTATAATCTTGTTTCGTTTGACATGGATGAGATATTGCCGTGTGACTCTTAACTCACGATAAGTCTTATTGTAATACACATATTTACTCCCTCTGTGTCTATCTCTGTGTCTCTCTTTCTGTCTCTCTCTCCGTGTCTCTGTCTCTGTGTGTCTCTGTCTCTGTGTCTCTCTCTCTTTCTCTCTCTGTCTCTCTCTCTCTCTCTCTCATAAGCTACAACGCGTATGATAGGTTTGCCAAAGAAGGACCCTGCAGTCAGCAGATACTTGTGTAAAAGATTTCGCTGCTTTAATTTGATGTACTAGTAAAACCGTAATACAAGTGTGAAAATAATGCGGAAATGGATATGGCATGTCTACTCTTTTCCCGAACTCTTGTTGTCATCAGTGATTGTCAGCGATACTTTCGTAATGTTCAGTGCTATTTTCCTTTTTAAGCGACCAAAACAATTCGTTTCCTTGGATATCGGAGACTGGTGTTATGCAACATCATATACATACAAGAAGATAAAATGCCTGTATTATACAGCATTATGTTTCATAGTGAATGAGTTTAGTTTTACGCCGCTCTCGGAAATATTCCAGCTATATGACGGCGGTCTGTAAATATTTGAGTCTGGACATTTGGGGACCGATGACGTGTCAACCAAGTCAGCGAGCCTCACCACCCGATCCCGTTAGTCGCCTCTTACGACAAGCACAGTCGCCCTTTATGGCAAGCATAGGTTGCTGAAGGCCTATTCTCTACCCCGGGACCTTCACGGGTCTTATGTTTCAAAACGCTGTTATAACATCAGCGAGCAAAATACGAGTGAATGAGTTTAATTATACGCCGCAGTATTCCAGCAATATCACGGTGGGGCACCAGAAATTAGCTACACACTGTACCCATGAGGGGAATCGAAAATGGGTCTCCGGCGTGACGAGCCCTTGAAGATTCGAGCTAGAATGGGTCTTCATATATCCATGCTTGCCACAAAAGGCGACTATGCTTGTCGTAAAAGGCGACTAACGGGGTCGGGTGGTCAGCCTCGTTGACTTGTTTGACCCAGTCATCGGTTTCCAGTTGCGCACCTCGATGCTCATGCTGTTAATCACTGGCTTGCCTGGTCCAGACTCGATTATTTACAGACGCCGCCATATAGCTGGAATATTGCTGAGTGCGGCGTAAAACTATACTCACTCAGTCCGCGAGGGAACGCTTGAACCACTAAGATATCCCACTGGTAAAATATATGAGCGAAGGTCAAAACACTAGCCAGTCCATCATCGACCCAGGGCTACGCTCATACCGCTCTACAGATACATCATACGTCTTTATTTGAAACTACGCGTATGTGTGAAGGATGCATATGTATACTGAACGTGTCCCCCAAGCCACAGACCGCTGCATTCTTCCTAAATGCCCGATCATTGAGCTGCTCAATTTCAAGATGGGCGTATAATGGTACTGGAAGGATTCTCGTCCACGTAATGCATCTGCTATCGTTGATGCTGGTGTAGCTGAGCATCCCCCGAGGAGGACAATACTACGTGTGTCCCCCCTGCCAAGTGGCGTTATCGTGTCCCCCTTGACGAACGTGGAATTGGACGCGCGTTGTCGATTGCTAATCAAGAAGTTTATCCCGGTCTTGAAGAACTCAAAAAGCTTGTTTTGGATCGAAAACTATCTTGTCTCTTTCAAAGGAACGTCCTCTGGTAAACGTTTACTTAAAGGCTTGATTCGTCCGTTGAAAACGTCCTCACAGCAGATTCACCCCTTAAAACATGGTACAAATAGGCCGATTTCAATGGAGCAACTTCACACGGCATTAAACGGTTCAATATCTTTATATTAGGGAACGCGATTTCTATTTTTGACCGCAGCAATAGAATTTTTAGATGATTTCAATTATCACGTGTTTGGAAGCATTTCGATATCGCTTCGATATGGTGGTGGATTTGAATGTGTCATTCCGAAATTCAAGCATAAAGCCCTTGCATATATTAGCCCAAGGAAACCACAGGGGAGCGACTTTATCGGGCACATTTATCAAAGGTCATCAAATCTGAATTACCTCACTCAACAATGATTTGACAAATATTAATCCTCATCACATGACACTGGTCACGTGACTCTTTTCTGGCCAAAATCCGGCTGGTACGGTTGCTGGAAATTTGATAATCAATCAGCCATTTTGACACGAAGTTTCAGCATGTGTCCGCCCCTAGTTGTAGGTGGTGGCACAGCAGGTATGAATGGATTCAGTAAGATTTATGTGGGTATAAACTGATGATATTCGAGATTAATCCCGGCTTTGCCTCATCTATTAAGACGCCAACATCGTTATCTACAGCACAGAAATAGAACAGTCAGTTATACCCAAGAAGGTAACACTATTCAGACATTGTGTTAAGAAAGCGATCTTAACCTGGAACACCTGCAGTGTATGAGTGTTTGTTTTATTTACACTTAATGAAATCACTGTATTTACATTGCAATAGTGAGTGAGTGAATTTGGTTTTAAGCCGCCTTTATGAGTCCAGCAAAATCTCGGCTTGGGACACCAGAAATGGGCTTCTCGCATTGCACCCATGCCGGGAATCGAACTCGGGCGAGACGAGCAAACGCTATAACCACAAGGCCCCCCAACACACCTTGCAGGTGAAAACTTTATCAATGGGACAACAGAAATGAGCGTTACATTGTAAGGAAAGGAACCCGGGTCTTGACGGGTGTGACGAGCGAACGTTCTAAACCACTTGGCTACCCAACCGCCCCTGACATTCCAATGTGATTGATTGAAATGTATCACTATGACACTGAAACTGACACGTAACTGTCGTATTGGTAGGAAGACATTTACAACACAAATACCCCTGGCCATTTGTGGAACACAGATATCTATTTGAGAATATGCCACAACATTGCCCAGAGGTTGAAACTTAGTCCAGATCAACATGCTCTCCATGTATTAATCTGACGGATTGAGACTTATTCCGTTTGATGTCGAGGAGATCCCTTTGATGTGCTCACTACAGTGTTGATACAGAACATCCTCGCTCATCAATATCACAGTTGGAAAAGATTAATCAATTACACCCCATTGCAGTGATTGCCCAATGACATTGGTTGCCATGTATTTTTAGACACATATATTGACTTGAACTCTCAAGCAAGATGCATCCACAACTAACGGTAGACAAACGATAGCAGTCATTCAGGCCGAAGGACTCAGGTAAAGAAGAGAGCTGTGGACAAGCTATCGGCGAAGATGGTGCTTTCATAGCCAGAAATGGATCTGAAGGTATGAGAAAATAACGTATTTGATCTACGCTTCCATTTGACAAGATTACATATAGTCAGCGATATTGACTTTAAGTAAATCATGTCACACCGGTTAGTTGTAAGCGTAGGAAGGTGATAGAAGTCAGAGCCCTACCTGTGCTGTCCCAAATCTTCAAAAGCAGTAATATTTCTAGTATTTGATACAGGAAATCTAAATTAGCCAGCGTCCTCAGTTTGAGCCAAATAAAGCTGGGGTTGTCACATGTAAGTGGTCCTGGCTTATCTCTCGCACGTTTATGGCTGTCTCTCGTACGTCACGGTCGATGGTTTAGCCAGTGAAACCAACCAAATTCCTCCGACCCATTCATATATACCGTCTGGTATATGCCTTTGTCAATGGTATATGGTTTTATTGCCAACTTGCCTTGTTAACAAGAGAAGTAAAGCACGCCACAAGGCTTTCATATCAAAATATTGGGCCGACATAAACTCAGCAGCCGCTCCTGAGAATTATAATGCAACTCTTACTGATCGCCTGATAGTAAACATCCACACAACGTTAGTAATACAGACACCAAAGTCCGTCCAGCCTTAGTAATACAGACATTAAAGTCAAGACAACCATAGTAATACAGGCTCGAACCTTAATAACACAAACACAAACGTCTACACAACTCTAGTAATACAGACACCAAAGTCCGCACTACCTTAGTAATACTGACACAAACGTCCACGAATCCTTAGTAATAAAGACACCAAAGTCCGCACAACTTTAGTAATACCGGCCCAAACCTTTTAAGAACACAATCTCAGACGTCCACACAACCTTCGTAATACAGACCCCAAAGTCCGACAAACCTTAGTAATAGAGAATCCAAACACCAAACAACGTTAGTAATACAGACGTAAACGTCCGCAAAGCTGACTCGAAGTCTCCAAAAGACAGGGAAGTAAGTCAATATCACCTCAAAGCCATCTTGGATAAACTCCATCCCGACACTCCTCCAAGCTTGTAGCAAATCACAAGACAATGCCGGTGATCGGCCGTGCTATGCGATAGTCTAGGGGGAGATGAGATATGTGACATTCACGGTCATTATCAACATTGTCGGAAAGACTACAAGTCAGGACCTGGTCGTGTCTCATCCCCTGTCTGTCAACTTCCCTCTGGCTATCCTCGTCCCCAGGATTACCATCTGTGGGTGCGACAATCAGATAGGAGGGGCAATAAAAGATGCAAGTATATTACGCATGTACATTCTCGGAATATTCTGTAGCGAACCAGTGCAACGTAGAGTTAGAGCTCATTTTCACTGGATGAAGAATCATGCCTAGAAGGTGTTAGCAAGTGAGTGTGGTTTTACGCCGCTTTTAGCAATATTCCAACAATATCACGGCGAGGGATTCCAGACATGGGCTTCACACATCGAACCACATAAGTAGGAATCGAAACAGGGCCTTCAACGTAACGAGCGCTCAACTTAAGCTATCCACCGCCCCGTGGAAGTTGTTGTTAGAAGTCACTTTCACATAAGAATCTTCAGTAGGCAGGGATCTATTTACAAGGGATAGGATTTATCACCTAACTGCGTGAATGGGTTACATCATTCTCATTCGGACATTGTTGCTAACATTACACAAGACGTGGACCTTATTAGATTTATGAGACAGCAAACACATAACTTATATTAAAAACCGGTTATATGTACTGAGGGAAACAAATAAGAGACCACCACTTCTTGGCAGTGTTCCTTTTTTTAATTTTCGGATTTCCTCCAACAGCAACATTCAAAGCTATAGTGACGAAAACTCGAAAGTATTAAAGTTATATGTGAATTTTCCTGTGGCCCAGTGTTATATACAACCCAGATTCGGGAAGTGATCAAACAGATTTTACGATCTAAACTAAAAACAAACCACCCAAGTCAAATACTAGTACTCAGTTGGTTACCAGTTAGTTTAAACACCGATTCCGCTTAAGCCAAAGTAGTATAACGCGTAAACCTTTGGATGGAATCGGTATCTCGACAGCAGTGTATCAAGGTTATTTAAAAGCGGCTTGCTAAATTCAACTTTGGTGCAAAGCAAATGATTGTCTTTCCACTCCGATGGCTTTAAGTCTCACGTGAGTTACTCGGAAACAGCAAGTCTCGCCAATGCGCACTTGTTGCTAATGAGCATAGATTGTTAAGGAGCTAGGTAACCCGATATCTTTGTTTGTAGAGACTAATAACGGGACATCCGTGTTTCTGTCAAAGTTCCCGGATGACCTGGAACGCTGAATGGACATGATTTTTTTCGGCCTCTTTGAAGCACCATTCACTTGCCCATTCCAATTTAACACGGCATGTCGTTATGGTATAGGGAATTGATGAAGCCATTCACCCCAGTGCCAGGTGGGCCTACCTGTACACTTAGGAGGGGTCAGAGCACCAGTGTGATTATCGTTTACAATCTATGTAGAACTATACTGTTTCCTTTATTGCTGCCTTGAAATAGCTAGAACATAAACATGGCGTGACAATGGACACATATCACATCAGTTTACAGTGTAAACATCGATAGACATTAAAATTGTATGTACAACACTAACCCGATAGGGGTGAGAACACAACCTTGTTGCTTACTTGTAACTGTCGGTCGGTTATTTTCGCCTCGTTTATGTTATATTGCGAAACATTTGATAGACATATTTGATACGTTAGTATGAAAACCGATACGTATTTTTCAAAAATGGAATCACGAATAAGTCTAGTGTTTAACTGTACATTTGACATTTCTCGTGGTAGGCGTGAGAACAGTTTACCCCAAGTCCTTTCAATGATAAAGAACAATCTCGTTACCTTAGAGCTATACAAATGTATTACATTTAAGCATGCAAGTCTGGCGATACCGAAATCGAAAGGATTTATTCAGCCTGTCGTGAATCTGATATTGCAAATAATCAGAACACGCGGTAATGAAAGTAAGAATGAAAGTAACGCGAGACATGAACGGAGGATCCAAATCAACTCCTCTCGCCTGAGATGCTCCTGATAACGAAGTACTCAGGTCAGTAGGTCTGTCAAGATATGTCTATGTCGTGGAGTGGAGGTTTGCATTCAAGGTGAGAATTACAAACCCAAAGCTTAAAGGAAATTCATCCGATGACGCCCATCTAATCTACATTCAGATACAGGCCTGTCGTGGTTTAGTTAGCTTCAAAAGGATGACTTCTCGGCTCCTAGCATCTGTTAAATGCACTAGGAACTAGTTGCCCTATCTGTGATTAAACTGCTTGAGTCAGGCCTCATTACGTTTTCAATGAATAGTTCCCTGAAGCTAGCAGTACCCGCATTACCACCGAGTGGACACGAGATGGTTGACAGAGGAGGCATAACAGAAAGGTGTGAGCTGGATATCACACGTCAATGTGATATCCCTCTTCTAGTCCTCTTCTTCTTCGACTCTCATGCGTCGGGGACATCCCTTTTGATACAGCCGCTTATAAGGTGTGACATTAACGTGGTTGGGAATCCCAAGCATAATTCCCAAGAAATGGCTCTATCCATTATTTGCTGAGATAAGCAGGGTTCATAGCGGGTAGATCGGTAACCTTACACTGTACCGTGAATTTAAAACATCATCAGAAAGTCAGGCCCTAGACAAACATTAACAGGACATTTAACAGTGCGCTAATCTCGGCTTCGGTTCGCAGAACATGAGAAGAAACCAATTGGTTTTGGTACGGGGGTTAAGGAGGCTAAGTACCCTATCCCCCCGGGCGAGAAGGAGATCCGGGTCCCCCGTCGGGAAGGATGGCAGATTTGACAATAGGTTTGACTCCCACCCTCACCATCGACCCCCAACTCCCCAACAGACACGGCGTGTTGGAACAGAGAACGATGGCGTGAGGAAGTCGTCAAGGGATAATACTGCGAAGATAGCTTTGTGCTTGAAATTATAGTTTCCCCAAACCACGTCTATTTCACGTGCTCTAATTTTCATGAATTTTCAATTTTCTAAAAGCATCCCCCTCCAAAAGCATAAATAACACCAGGGATTACACGCCCATTGAGTAAAGTTGGTATGACAACGTATGAAATAAAAATGTTGAATTGAGACACGGAGTGATCTTTACAAGTCTTTAATAATTAATCAGTTCTGAAAGAATATAAAAACGAACACGCAGTATTGAACACGCAGTAGCGGAGGGTACAGGTCACGGTTTCAAACCCATTGTCTTAAAAATACAACACGTGGGGGAAAATATCTTAATCAGTTATGTCAGACAGTTAACAGTGATTTATTCGTGTTTCAGATAGTAACTAATTTGAGTTTAACAGAACAGTTCAACTGAAACAAAGAAAAATCAGTGTTAATGGAACACTAGTATCGTACGCGCCCGCAATGGGATATCTGGCCAGGGCTAAGCGCTCAGAAACTAAAGTGTCGCACTGTTGTAATTTTCAATAACGATAGAATGGACATGAATCAGAGACCACCTTGATACAATTACACGCGACTGACCACCGCAGTTTGTCACATAATCACTAAAACAATTTAATCGGGAAGGAGATTACGTCCATGAATAATTTGTCATATGTAATGAAGTAAAGTGGTTTTGGCTTCAGGGCAGCTCTATTAACACAGTTGGCCCGTACCGGACAACAGAGAGCTCTGAAGCCAACTCTCCCCGTTGTCCGGTAATCGCGTCTTTTACATCTTCTTGAACCGTATTAATTATTTACATGACACGTGCTTAATTCTGCCATCAGAGTAGGCTTCAAAATATTCGGGGAATAATTAATCTCATCTTCGTCCATGCGAAAAAATATCATTTTCGAGGTCGGAGTTTGATAACACACGTTTGTCTGATCAAGCTGGTCGACGCCGTGTTACTTTTCCGCAAAGTTCCTCGGGCGTTTTGTAACGTTTTGTCTCAATTTCCATCTAGCCTTGTAGTCCCTGAATGACTTGCATGTACCCGCCATAGCAGGCAATTAAATGAGCACAAGTTATTTTTCGTGAAAAAAAAATCAATATTGTAATTTTTAAAATGATATAATGCCTGAATTTCTTGAACATGCCTTTCAAACACGAGAGGATTTTTCAAAAAGAAATTGAATCCAGGAAGAACCGCGTTGATTAATCTGTCAAATCCTATCTAAATGATTAGCCTGCCCATATGCCATCGGTTTAAACCAGATTTGAATTATTTCTTTTGTTGCACAACGACAGGGAAAGGGAACAGGCTAAAGTATACAATTACAGTTTTTTACCTCGTCGAATCGTGTTTAAAATCCATCAATTTTGTGCGACTCTATTTGCAAGTCTAAACTTAATGTCATATTCGTTGTTAGTGTGACATTTCCATGACATGTTCGTAAGACATCTTATTTATACTTGATGTCACGAAACCGATTAAAATGTAATGGCGCCAATAAATGTCACATATAGGAAGGACTAAGTTTATTACTTACAGGCCATCTCATGTGACACATCTAACAAACTTGTTAGAATATATCTTCTTTATCATTTCCGATATTTACATACGGACTGATTGTATCGATGACTCGATCAATAACACTATCACTGATACGCAGTAACGCGAGATGTTTAGCAATAGTGGGCGAAGTCGTAAAGTAAACGTTGCTACAATGTCAACGTCTTAGATAGTCGTGTATCCAGGCTAGAATGGATTTATTCAGTTACGACGTGACAGTTCGACAGAAGGGACCTGTTCGACATAACGTTTTGGAACTGACGTCATCCTCCTCTCTCCTATTAGAGACATGGCAACGGAGTTCTCTCGCTCAGGAATGAAATTTCATTGGACGAGAATTAGTAGCACAGTGTCTCTTTAAGACGGTAGCGTCAGAGCAGAGATAAAATATACACTGGATTATAGAGGATGCATGATATATCATTGTTGTAAATAATCATAACTCCGTTTGCTCCGGATATAACGAAGATCGGTTGTCGACTGGTTTAAAATGAACGAAATACTGTTACCTGTTACCTATACCAATGTTAACCAGGGGTCAGTGGGTTGTAGTATAGTGATTAAAGCGTTCGCTCGTCCCGGGTTCGATTCCCCTCATGAGAACAATGTTCTTGTTCCCCCATGAGTGATATTGCTGAAATATTGCTAAAAGCGGCGTAAAACCAAACTCACTCACTGATGTTAATGTGAGGTGCAAATTTAAACGTAATTCAAGTATTCTACTTTGTTGAACAGTTAAAAGAACCACATGATACATAGTCAGTCACAATAGAGATAATCAGATGTTCATCCTCAAAACTAAACTTTACTGACTCGACCTAAATTTTCTAGATATTTCGATAGAAACGCTTATTTCGACATACATATGATGTCATCACAGACGTCATGTTAATGAGGTTTCATGATTGTTTTATACTCGATTATAACGATGTACGTTCCTCGAATTCGTTACATCAGAAAGCCAATGTAAGTACTCAGTATATCTTCCCCGAAACGCGCCCCGTGTGCCTTCAGTCGCACACCCTTCCAACTGAAGGAAGGGGCTACTGCTGACGAGTGACTACGACTAGAACTGAGCCCCGAGGAGTAAGACCCTCAACAAATACTGACGGCCCACATTCCTCACAACGGCATTTGGAATATACAATATGTCTCTAAACCCAATCGAGACAGCCAATGGCCTGCAGACGTGATCTCAATGCAGCATCTCCGACACTATATCAAACAAGCCCAGATAAAGCTAGACACACAAATGTTTACGCTTGTACTTTCTATAAGGACTGGTAAGGACTGGACAGCTGCAGGTATCATATCCATTGTGTGCACCACGACAAACAGGTCACATACACTGATATGACTCGTGTTTCCGCCTTAAGGAGCCACCAACACTAACAATAACATTAATGAGAAATCAAATTTCAACTCATCACTTAAATAATATTCGTTCCCTTCACGTGGGTACAATGTGTGAAGCCCATTTTCTGGTGTCCCCCGCCGTGATATTGCTGGAATATTGCTAAAAGCGGCGTAAAACTAAACTCACTCACTCACTCGCTCCCTTCAGTGTGCCCGTATATATTGTTGTTCTTTTTCAGATCGCAAGAAATTTATATAGAAGTGAAGTGATGTTAATCAGGGCTCTACTGTTCGGATCATCGAAACGTCATCGACAGTTTCTTGTTTAATGTCGGACTAGATGAAGATGCCCTTATATACCGTGAATAAAAAGTTAAGCGCCAGCATATTTCAAAACTCAGATAGAAGCTGTGGAAATGCCTGGCTGAACTAACTGGGAAAACCAATCCATTTTAGAGAGGGTTCATCTGGTAACTGATTTAGGGATGCCATAATCATTTGTATTTACTATTAAAGGAAAATTGTTACAGATATGATGACACTGCTTTTTAAAGCAAAATAACTATTCCTGTTGTGCTTATACAAGACTATTAAATTTAGGTTTTACTTGGTAAAGTGACAATCATGTGACCATGTAACAGTCATTTCTGATTTTCACTTTTCAAAAGAAGGTAACCTTTCTGAGGAAAGCCAAATGCATGTTTTCCAAAAGCGCATGCATTCTGTTGAAAGTAAAAGATAATTTCCATTATGGCTTTGTTATTAAACTAAGAGTACTAAACCAAATTATGATAGCTCTTTTTTCTGCAAGATTTGCTATGTGCCAACCAATATTTTTGTAAAATATACTGGGTGGCTCTTAACTTTATTTACGGTCTATTTTCCACTATGCCGGGTAATGCTGTCTAACTCCACTTGACTTCACTTCTATGAGCTGTGGCCGAACTGAAGAGTATATTGAAGACTATAAGATAGCACCACTCTATGTTAGTTGACGCAACTATATGCAGCCTATACACTAAGCAGTAAGAGGATACCCAAATTAACATATGAACGCATACTAGTAAACAGAATGAGAATAATTGTACGCGTATATGCCAGAAATATTTACCTTGTGATTATGTAAAGTAGCTACCCGAACAGATAAATATGTACATGATATGTGTGAAGGGCACTTGATTTTTTAAGAAGCCGTAGACAGCCAAGATGAAACGCTGTCTCGACCCATTGAAGACCCGTGTTCGAATTCCCTCAAGGTTATAATATATATGATGTCATTCACCCTTAACGGTAAGAGAACTGGACCGTTGCTCTACCGTCTCTCTCTTTGTATTTATGAACATTCTCTCGTCTCATCCTTCAGTTTGTATATTTCAAATCTCGAAGGGGTGTGTGTGTGTCTGTGTGTCTGTGTCTGTGTGTGTGTGTGTGTCTGTGTCTGTGTCTGTGTGTGTCTGTCTGTGAGTAGCCAAGCAGTTAAAGCTTTCGCCCGGAACGCTGAAGCCCTGGGTTCGACTTCCGTCATACGTGCAACATGTGAATCACATTCCTAGTGCCGCAGTTATGGTGGAATACAGCTGAGTGTGTCTAAAACGCATCCACTCTCTTACGCAACCAAAACATCCACATTCAACCTACCTACCTGCCACTCACTCACCAAGAGGGGTTGTGGGGTAGCCTAGTGGTTAAAGCGTTCACTCGTCACGCCGAAGACCTTTGTTCGACTCCTCACATGGGTACAGTGTGTGAAGAATATTCTTGCTGTCCCCTGTCGTGATATTGCCGGAATATTGCCAAAAGCGGCGTAAAACTCACTCACTCACAAAGACATAGAATGCATCGGCCACGGCGTGGTAGGGCAGCCAGTTTATATCAACAAGAACGACAATTTGTGTCCCTACAGCTTTCACTGAAACATCCCCGAGTGTATATGAAATGGACATACTATGTACATGATACTTGTTTCAGTGTGCCTGATTCAACAAGTGAGCGAGTATAATTTTACGCAATATCACGGCGAGGGACACCAGAAATTGGCTTCACATCTTGTACCCGTGTGGGGAATCGAACCCGGGTCTTCGGCGTGACGAGCGAACGCCTAATCACTAGCCTACCCCACCGCCCCACATTAAACAAGACATGCCCATTGCCCTGGGACAGTCCCTGCTTTATTCATGCCTCCCCGGTAGCTAACCCGTGTTTAATATACGAATAGACACCGTCCATTAAACACGATCCCTTTTGACTTGCATGAAAAACATGAAAAGACATTAAGTTATTTAACTCAGCCACATGGGACATCAGCCTACTCTGATTCCCCGATAGCTTCAAACTGACAATGTGTATCACAAACTAAGCATCAGATTGTGCCCTTACATTGTATAGGAAATAACACTGACAGTTGGAATGAATGGTATTCGGTAAGGATATCCACGTGAAAATAATATGTGTAATAGAAAGAAATACATAGAATCCAATTCAAAATTGAATCACACGCTTAACTTGAATTTTATCCTCGTACAAAACAAACGCATTGAATAGGTTTTTAGCTTTTAACGTAACACTGCATTCAAGTTCAATCGATTTGGTCTTTCAAAGTTTTATCGCCTATGGTTATTGCGGTTTTACTGAATCGAAACAGATACCCAAATAAAACAGACAGGCTGTAACAGTCCGGTGTTGTGGTGCAAGGAGACGTTGATGGTTGCAGTGAGGCTTGTCCTCATTTTTTATCCACGTTACTAAAGGATGACACTTTGATTGTGCGGCCGCCTTACAGGGCAACCTCGTCCACACGCCCCTTGGTGGCAGGCGTGCGTGGTACCGTCCGGTCGGGACGTGGAGATAGTGTAGCAGTGTGTCCGCCATATGACAGCTTTATGTCCCAATTTACATAGACGGAATACGTTTAAAAACAGTCAAAACAGTAGGTTTTTGTCCCAGGTGCGTGCCGTGATACAAGAAACGCCAATTTTACACACACACACACACACACACACACACACACACACACACACACACACACACCGTTTCGTTTTCTAAAAAGTAATCGTACCCCTATGAACTGTTTGATGATACATACAGCGATGATTATTATTATTATGATTACTATCTTAAACAACACGAGCAGCAATACAATGCTCTTTTGATTCCATTGCAATAATCATTTTCATCACCATCATTGTTGTTTTTGTCGCCTCTGCATCATGAACATGTTAAAATCAATGCACAACTTGCTTCAAACGAGACCCACTCACTCACTTCTCATGTAGTTTAAACATTCTGTGATAACCATCAGCGTTCCCCACTGCAGTTCTCGCATGTGAATATCGGGCAGTGATTACCAGCGTTATTGATTCGTGTTCCAGCGTACATACCCTTAATTGCAGTCCCCATGCTAAAACCGTCTGAGTGATGTCCATCAAATCAAATTACGCACACCGACGTCATATCCCCATAAAGATATATCAAGCTTCTATAACAAACCTTCAGTGACATAACTTATATCCCTGCATTATTTCCAAAAAAAAACCATTAATAAACTATCTATTCCGAACATCAGAATATGCCAAAAAGTCTTAAAAGAAGTGCCTCATGGACAACAATGCTCAAATTAAGGGCAGGCGCTTTACAAAAGACCTGTCTTCGTAAATAGATCGCTGGCTGAGTGTATGTATGCAAAATGCTGATCTACACACAGAACCCCTGAAAACTATTCCCGTAGCGACAGGCACAATCCAAAAGTTAGACGGATACCGATTTAATTCAAAGCACTGTCTTAACAAGTATGGTTCGATGGTTAAGGGAATTATGAATACTGCATTCGATTCAAAATTAAATTACTGCTGTATTGTAAGCCTGCTGTAGTGAGAGGCCAGGCATGTTGCTTCATTCAATAGACGTGTTTTATAATGTAAATGCAAGACTGAAAACAAAAAAAGTGTTAATTTTTATTTTGTATTAAAGTGCAATTACGTATTCCGGGCCTTGACGTGTGAGAGGAATTATTTTAAGGAAGAAAATAACATTAATCTCACAAAGGATGGAACTTATTACGCTCCTAACGATGAGAATGTTTAGGTGCTGATTAGACGAGTGCCAAATCCAATAATGGCGGACACTCCACTGTCACGAGGAAGAAAAGGTCCGCCATAATGTGAGGAATCTGATTATATTCTTAACACCTCCGAGTTGAAAAAAAGTTGTCTCGCTTGACGACTGGAGAACTCCCCGGTAGTAAACAGACACCTGACAGAAACAGCTCCCAAAAAATCAATAGTTCTGGCGACAGTGTGTCTGTGTACTGAAAAACTACAAACACTACCCGTAAGATAAACAGATGCAAAGAAACATTTAGTATCTTACCTAACGACAAAGAGACACTCAAAACAGCGTAAGGAGTTAAGTCAACACTCGTAGACCTTGCCTCATGCATGAGCTTGTATAGCTTTATGACCAACATTTAAGTTTCAGATTTACTTTTAAGCTACGTCTGAGAACGCGATCTCCTATTGTCTCTTACCTGTTGAAGGCTTCGTCCTTTGACTGGGTGAATAACGGTATCCGTTTTAGGTTTTGTTTTCATATCCTTTTTGTTTTCTAGCTTTGATATAGTCCTTGGGTTCAGCTGGTCCTCCATCAGCTCCTGATCAAGCTCTTCCAGGGAGGACATCATGTCCCGAAGACGACTCATCTCGATGTCCAGTTCCTCTGAAAGTCTGTTTGCCATGGACTCAGACTCCGAAGAAGTACATTCATTGTACTGACCATACAACGAAGATGCTAACTTTCGTTTAAACACCCTAGGATTCGTGTTGATAATATCCATCTTGAGTTATTCAGCTAGGTGGTATATCCGAATCGGGAGACTATCGTGTTAATCCAACTTAGTTTTGTTTGAAACACAGGCACCATCTGACTTAATCCATAGCCGTCCTCTTATACAATAACACATCAGCGGTAGAGATCCAGGCTTCGTTGTACAACAGATGCACAAGCAATGACGAGAGACTATGCCAAGCCACATCCTCCTGGATGGCTTCTTTGAGGAGACGGGGAGTGTGCCCCTGGCAATCCCTCTGACGGTATGGTCCACTCCTAAGTGTGTGACAGGGAGAAAGCAAAAGCCCTTGCGGTTAGCTTGTCTGCTGTGCGAGATCTCTCCGTATGCAATTGTTTCGTTCTGAACTCTGTGATCATTGACTGGAAAGAACAATGCGGACTCGGGAGACACCTACAATCAGCGACCCAACCACTGTGGAAGGTGACGCTACCCGTTCGCTCTCAAGCGAACATACCAATGCACAGTCAGTCTGATCTGTCACCCACAAAGGCAGGGGTGTCGCGTCCGGTGTGGGTCGGGAAACAGCGTGGCTAACCACAATAATCGCCCCAGAGCCACTGCAGAAATTTCTGCACGTGATCCAGGTAACGTATCAATACAGTTTCTCAGATAATATATCTTCGCACATATCCCCCATCTACGGTAGGGCAGATATACCGTTAACACATCTCAGGTCAGCACAGAGATCAAACGAAAAACACTTGTCCCAAATCTCCAATATTGTGTAAAGTGACACCGAGACGGATCTGATACGACTCGCACAGAATCTGCTGAGATTAGAGGAGAGTGCACTTGTCCCTCTTCACAGGTGTGAGAGCCAGTGTCCGAGATTTTACCTTCAACAGCTAGTCCTCTCTCAGCACGGGACACCTTCAGATCAAATGCCTTGCTTAACACGAGACAAGCTGGTCTGTTCTCTTACCGACGCCAACAAACTCTCGCCACATTAAACTCTTCAACGAAGAACAAAATCACAGTTATAAGTCAGGATCGACTTAATACTGCAGGGTGGCCGTATGTGAACTTTATCCAACCCGCCACGGGGGAACATCATATAGAATATTAACGCCTGTGCTCAAGTTAGTGTTTTGTTAGAATAATGGTACACCGCTTGACTGATTCCTAACTCCTGCGTTGAACATAAATCTTACAGTGCGTGCTCCTGCATACATTGTCTAAACTGACCAACGTCCGGCCATGTCCGAGTGGTATTGTCTACTAGTGTACCTGTATAGAAGGGTAGAGGCGTCACTCAAGAACGAAATCGATCGAGTGGTGACAGGTACTGGGACAAAAGGCTTCGACTCCAGCTCTAATCCAAGTCTGCTCGCAGATGTACAACAACATGCCATACAAGTGAACTCCCACCTGCATTAAATCTTCTCATGGTAGTAGCATAAACCCCATTATTACATTGTCCGGTTGTGAGTTTCTCTTTCAATAGCGAACAAGCCCATATAACGGGATCAAGGCAACATACTGGCTTCGTACAACCCATGGCGAGCGTAACAGCTGGGTGAACAGATGCGATTTATGATAACACGTTTATACCTACATTCGTGTTACAAGTGAGACTATCTACACATATCTACCATGCCATATTGGTTTAGAATTATATGTGTTTAATTGCGACTATCCACTACGATTCCATGGTTTATTATCGCAAGACTTTCATTATCCCAAGAGACAACATGATCATGATTATTATAAATACCCGATAAAACACTACCTTAATTATCAGCAATACACACATATTTCAGTTTTCGATATATTTGCACAATATATTTGATCAGAACGTGTCTATCTTTACATAGAGAAGAACACCTATCTTCCCTAACAAATGAAATTTTATGTTCTGAATGTGTCAAAACCAGCCATAATATGTTACGACCGAGAACATATGTTTTATATAGATAATATATACGAAGCAGGTTTTATCGTGAATATTTAAATATTGCCACCTGTGTAAATACCTGTAAATATACCGTCTCTCGTAACTCTACATGGAGTTGTTCGTGTATGGATGTTTTAGAGTCTAAACTGTACTTTCATTTGTACCTTGTAACGGGGTGAGACGTAAGTAAAATATCTCTATCTCTCTCTCTCCCTATCTTGACTTTGGATCATATCGTGAAATTGTCATCTGTTTCGCCCCAGACAAGCTTGACCTG
Source organism: Haliotis asinina (assembly GCF_037392515.1). Classification (NCBI taxonomy): domain Eukaryota; kingdom Metazoa; phylum Mollusca; class Gastropoda; order Lepetellida; family Haliotidae; genus Haliotis; species Haliotis asinina. Next base: position 20,507,164 of record NC_090287.1, read on the forward strand.
GTTTTGTTAACATTATCCAGTGATTTGGGTGACAATAAGTGTAACGATAAATCAGCGTCATGGAGGTGTGGGTCACGCTCTACGTAGGTGCGTTAATGCATCGGCGAATCCATACCGCCACACTGCTTTAATGTTGTGACATTGCCATAGTCATGTCACGCGTCAGAAACATGTTGCCTTCTCACAGAAACGGTTGGTTACTTCATAGTAGAAAGGTAGCCGCCCTTCAAGGAACAGGACGGGTTTTGAATCCCACGTAACAGCTCATTAACTCTGTGATGAACTTACGCATAGTAATACTGACACAACCGCACCAACATGCATGCGTTAGATATACTAACAGTTTTGAGGTCTTAGAGCGCGCTGGGTAGCCTAGTGGTCAAAGTGGTTGCGCGTCACACCGCAGTCCCCGGTTCGATCCCACACAATGTGTGGAACCCGTTTCTAATAACCCGCGCTATGGTGTTGCTGCACTATTGCTAAAGCTGATGCAAAATCATACCTCCTATCTTAGATCATGAAATTGTTCATTCCTTGCTTTTTGAAAGGACTCTATTGTCCCCATGACATATTCAAGTTCCTCTACTAATAATAATTGCAAGTCAGATATAATTAACACTATAGGCACATTTCTGCTTATCACATAGTCACGACTTATATACCCAATGTCAGTCGCTAAACAATGTTACACATACCTTACAAACTATGAGAAATAGTCAAAATACTGAGACTTGGTTCTTTATTACATGTCCCGTGCGTAATTCCTGTCACAAATCAAACACTGTCACACAGGCCCTATAACCCGTCACATGTCTGTTCATATGACAGATATCAACGTGCTTGACATAAATTGCACGTGTCACATCTTTATTCACGAGACACGTAACAGATAATGTAACACGCGTTTTGAACATGTCAAACACCGAACAACGTCACATATGCTTATACCATGTAACTGTAAAGTGTTATCTGTGACGTATAGTAAACAACACTCAATAAATAACGTTACTATCCATATATTAATTACATAAACACATAATTCTATGTCAGCGAGAGAACTAAACTAAACACAGTCCCCGAACCACATTATTTCCCTACTGCCGGACGCTCCCTGCAATGCTGAAACACTAAATGAAGTCAGTCCAGACTTCGCCCATTTCTCAACTCAGCGGGACTGCTTTTCAATATAAATGGTTTTATTTGTTACTATTAAACTTATAATACTCTGATACTAAGAGTTAGTGTACCAGAGAACACCCTGTCCCAGGTGCCCGCTAATTCAGACTGCACTGAAGGTAAAGAACAAATAGGAAATGAAAATTATACTGAAAATCACCACTGACACCAGGTGTCCGCGAACTCAATTATTTCACATAACACAGAAACTCTTACGAAACTCTCTAACCAGCATAAATCAAGTTCCGCCATTATACATGGAGACCTAATTTCAGAACCTTTATAAGTTCACCCGACTCCATTCTCGTTGTCTAACCCAATACGATTGATATTTACAGGTGATTAAAGGTACTGTTAAGTCATATTTGCTATAAGTCTCAGTGTGAAGTTAAACAGTGGTCGGACCGTCACAAGAAGCCTTTATTCATCTCTATTAGCTGTTGACTTTACGCTGTCGAGTGGTCATTACGCAATTTGTCTTTGTCCTTTGAATCTGAAAGATCCGCTCTGTGAGAAGGCAAACAATCTGGGTTGGGGTAGTAAATACAACCAAGAGGTTGTATAACTAGGCCGGAATTCCATTTAGGGCTTCAGTGCCTCCGACCTGGCATTGATTGATGAGGATGACCAATTGCGGAAATTAATACGTTTCCTTTTGGAATTAAACTTTTAAATCGCAACAATATCTTTGTAGATGCGGCGTTTCAATCCGAGTCTGAATGAATCATCTTTTAAGAACTGGCGTTGGAAATATATATTTGTTAATTAATCGCCATAGCAGGCATAGGCGTACGTTTCCATCTTATTCTCAATGAATTGTCTATCAAAATACGGCGTTTCATTGTTCATTAACCGATATGGCATTCATGAACGTATTTCCATACGTCTCATCAACACTCTGATGGGAGTATGTGCACAGCGTGTCTTCTGAACGCATGGCATAAACTCGTCGCCATGTTGGAAAAAGTCACTTAGCAACAAAAGAATTTCGTAATTCAAAACAGACTCCACTCAGAAACGTAGACGGTTGAAAGATGCTAAACTTTCAAACTGTTAAAAAAACATTACGGTTGTTTGAAGTTATCTGAAATGTCTATTAAGGACGAGTACATCAAAGACCGTGTGGTGAACTTGAAGACGTGACTTATTTTTCAAAACTTTAATAAAAGAAATACATGTTATTACAGCAAACAAAGGTTGTACTTCTCCAGTTTACTTTATGCATAAATGACAACCCAAATTAATGGATATTTTTTTATTGCTGTGGGTCTATTAAAATTTTCACTTCATGCTCTCTGAACTACTATCATATATGCCTTATATTCCAAAACTCATTTACCGTTAAGCTCCAAACCCCGTGAGATGTCACCACCTGCTATCAACGGCATTTAATTGTATGTCACTCACTTCAATTTTGAGTATATTAAGCATTAAACACAATTTTAGACATAATTTGCATGTAATTATCCCATGAAGGGCGATAAAGCTTTTGATATAGTTTTGTAATTATCCCAAAATAAGCCAACGCTTTACTTTAAGGAGTTCTGATTTGAAATACCGTCACACCAATTAATCCCAAGGCATAGCCTAAACTAGAAAGTACAAGAGGGTTAATCTTACGCTTTAGTCTCCTAGCAAGACGCTATGTTCTCATTCAATTTGGTTTGTGTGTACTTACACAGCGTTTCAATACTAAGTCCTTCCTCCAATCGCAGTTTACCAATTACATGATACGGCTGCGGGTCAGTTGTTTCTTTCATATTCCCCCTTATGTTTTCCCCGTGGGAGTGGCCATGGTACAATAACATTAAGCAACCAAACACTGAGTCTATTTTTTTCAGTTTGCCTGACTGAAAACATTACTTCACAGGGAAACAAGTGGGAATACATTTTGAGTCAGTTTATATGATTAATGCTGTTCGGAGGGAAAGAGGAGAATAACTAGATTTCCTTTTGATGTTTATCAAAGTCCGGCTCGTTGTTACGCGAGTGTTAATTGGTTTACAAATTCAATTACTGATATTCGATAACGGATAGGAAAACTGCTTCCATGAAAGTTTAGCAATCATAATGTTCTATATCATATGATATCGCATTTAATCGACATGAAACAGTCTAGAGTTACCCCCCTTGATTAAAACAGCAACAGGCGACATTACCTGATACGTCCCATGACGTAATCACGTGTCACGAGCCATGGCGTTTAAACACAGTGCATGACCCATAGGAGCAAAGGTCTCCTATTGATTGCGATTGCTGATCGAAGGTATTGTTGCGGGTTACCAAAGTTCGTTTTGATTTTCTGTGTAGCTGTATCAAGTGTCGAAATACAGGCGACAGCCGGCTGCCTCTTGACGTGACGACGTGACGCGTTGTCGGCGACACAGGCCCTAGCCTTCCCAGACACCGTGTTGAGGTTTATGATACAATACCATCCAGACATCGTTCGATCAAGGTATGTATCATATAGTCTATCGTCACGTGGGTGAGGAAAATGTGGATTAGGCACACCAGTTGCGCAGGTCACGAAATAACGTATCACGTTAAGTCACGTTAACGTACTTATGAGACCTTTAAACGCAACAAGAACCAAGACCAGATTGCTATTTCCATACGACCGACTCTGCAAAACAGCATATGTTTATTATTACACATAGATCCATAACAGGAAACAGTATTTATGTTTAGGAGTTATTCTTAATAAAGGTCAACGCTGACGTGGGATCAAACTACGTTTAGCGTTCAAGGACATTTCTCTTATCAAAACTGACAAAATACACAATATGATTTGTACCATTATACAAACTAGTTTAGCATCGCATAAAAACTCTTCAAAGATTTGCTTCCATTGAATGCACAGTGGACTCCGCTTTCAGAGGAGAGGTCCTATGATCATGGAAATAGCTGTGTCGCTATTATTTCCATAGATTAGAGGTTTATAACATAGAGATCAAAGACGAAAATGTAAAAAGCATTAATAAAGTGAGATTTCCACTACATAGTTTGCTCAAATATCATAGCGCAGTGCCAGGAATGCTAAAATGCAAAGAACAAATATGATTTTGAATTCCTTCAGTTGAACCCCCTGTGTTAGCCGCTAAAGCGGTTGTTTTTAAACAAATATTACCGACTGTGTGGCCGGCGCGTGACATGGCCAGCGTACGGGGGATATCTGTGGCGGCGTGATCAAAGCCTCATTACTTTTTCTAACGTCGTCCGAAATAAGGAAGTTGAAGTCAACAACTGCTTAATGACTGTACCTGCACGACTTTGAGATTCGACATGCCCTGACCTTTAAAGAAAACTTGTTTACTTTAAGAACAGGCAGCGTACGTCAGTCTATACGGACGTCTTTACAACAGAGTAAAACTCGTGTGCCTATTCATATGTAGCATGCAGTCGTGCTATCCTTTCGGGTTTAGGAAACCTTATGATATTTGTGTTGTTACATTTGATTGTTAAAAAAAACCCATACACCTAGCTCAGTGGGTACTGAATGTATTTAGTGTGCATAACTGTCTCCATAAATCAACTTTTATTACTTCATCGAGTTTGCTTTTAATCCAAACAAGTTATTGAGCTTTTATTTAACTTTTCTTAACTCTCAAAACATGTTGTTATTTCAGGACGTCGTAACAATGGCATGGTGAAGTGGTAGAGAGAGTATTTTACGCCTTTTTAGCAATGTTCCATCAATATCACGCGGGGGTCACTAGAAATTGGGATCACACATTGCACCCATGGAGGGCATCGAACCCGGTCTTCGGTGTGATGAGTGGATGTGCTACCACACCGCCCGATATAATGAAAAAAGAGTTTCCCAGAATGTTAAAATATGAGAAGAACGTATATAGGAACACACATGATACAAGAATTAATACAAATCAGGATTTGAATAAAAAGGAGAGAAATCTATAAAAAGGTTCAAATCTATAATCATTACAAATGCTCAAAAGAGTAATGTGACACAGAGCCCGTCTGATACGTCCCCCCTCCTATCACCGACGGAGACAACAAGGGTCCAGTTAACTAGTCATTCGTCCAACATATCCCCATGCCGCCTACGCTATAGTGTTCCCTGAAGAGGATCAATCCTACTTGCTCATATGCCGGAAGAGGACAAATCGTTCTCGTACTGCACTGATAAAACCAGATATTGGCAATGAAGAGCGTATTTCGTGATTTGTTTGAAGGAGAATGGTGATTGCCGAGTACTTGACTGACTCGTGTCGGGGATTGTGTTCACTGAGAATGGTATTAACACTCTTATCGGTACTATATAGGGCCTTGATTGCTTTGTCACTGTCCATTTAACCGTGGGAAAGTATAAAGGCAATGTTCCTTGTTTACATGTTTGGGAGAATTGAGGAATCGATGGGTTTTTTATTTCTCTCTATGCATCGGGTTTTCACTTTATCAATTATCGATATAAAGCATGGATGGCGGCGGAAAACAATTTTTTGCAACGTAAAATCATAAAATGGTTGATGATTGAAGGTTCATCGAGTAAATACATTTTTGATATGTGATACATAAAAGGCACGAATGTGTTATCTGGTTAAAGTAGCATAATGAAACAATTGATACGACAAAGAGCGTTGGTGACAACTACTAGAAACATCATTGAGAATCACAGACGAAGGGCTCCTCTCACGAAGCAACATTTAGTAAGGTTAACCTTAACTGCCAGTCTTTATCTTTGGAGGTTACCTTAGTGACTTTCGATCACCTTAGTGCTTTGCGAAAGGGAGCCAAGTCTGGTTTCAAAGATCTATACAGTCAATGATTGTTATGCCGTTCACTTTCATGTCCAGAAAGATCCTAATTTTAAATGGATTTTGAAGAAAAATAAACTCATACGATACACTCTGACACTGTTACCTGACATGTCAAATGAAAACTGTTCTAGGACAGTTCTACACAAGAAATGACTACCGACCAACAAAGTCGCTCAGTAAATCTTGTTGAGCAATCTTAATCAGCCTGACGTATACCGCCTGAAACAAGCGTCCTTGAACGCCCACCGCTAACATAAGTTCGAAACACGGTCACTGGATCTCGACAGGAAAGTTAATTATTCACAGGTTGAGTGAGTTAGTTTGAAGACCGCCTTGAACAGTACTTCATTTCTATCGCCAAATGACAGTTTATTGCGAGAGCAAAACGAAAGTCTTTGGACATTTACTTATTTGATGAAACCTACCAGAAAGAATAAGTCCAAGCAAATCTTACGGTAATCTGGACGAACATGGGACTAGAACCCATTACCCTACAGATGGCTTGTACCTCTGAGACAGATCAAATAAACAGTTAGTCTGCCTCACAGTCCCTGAACTACATTATTTTCCTTATCGCCTACAGCGCCTCATGCAATAGTAAGCCCTAAATGAAGCAAGTCTAGATTCCCCCAGGTTCGGGTTCTGATTTTTCGATCTAACTGGGCTCCTTTTCAGTATATATGGGTCTATGTTCTACTATCAAAATTATATATAGTGAACAGCAACAGAAACGCGTTTTTAAAGAGAAAACAAACATGGACGTTTCCTTGTATGGGATTTCATTTTTCGAAAATCGCGTTTCTTTTCCTGTCCAGTATACATGTATATTCAGAGACTAAGCGTTAGTCTGCTCGATACTTAAGATGGTTGCCCCTCCTTCCACCCAGTGCCCTCATGCCTTCTCTGCCGGCATTAAAATGTCAGAGGAACATCGTGTTTGTTGGTGGAATATTCGTCAATCCTTTATCTTCATCAACGAAACACTACCTCTTTCTTTCACCACGTGTCTACTGATAAATCGTCCATCATGTGTTCCTAATGTAACCGACAAAAATGCATTGCCTATTTCATTTTTACATATCATGTCAGACAGCTACACAAGGACCAACTCGACAACGTGTTATATTTTGTAACCCCACCCCTACCTTGGCTGCCCTTAATTTACCACATCGTCAGGAAAATTGACAGCATTATACATCATCGTGTGTTCCTGTCTAGGACGAGGTTTTACCTCCATTATCTACTAAAACACAATTGTAATAACATGTTTCAATGTGAATGATGAGGAAGTAGCAAAAGGATTTCTGTGTTAACCTAACTAGATATTCACGCTAGAGGACGTTTCAATCAGCACAGCATCATTCCGTAACAAACTCACAGCGGCCTTCTTATTATCTTGTATGCTCCTGTCACTGCCCTCTGCTGAAGGTGTCATTTTTGTCTATCATTCACGTGATGCATCACGGATCTTTACATGTGTCATCTGCAAAGGCATCTATCTATTACCATGCTTACCATAGTTTCTACGCTTCTGTCAGATTCCTGCAACAGATAGACTAGCATCTCGTAGGTTCGTGAAGACGTTTCTTGACGTTTCTAGAGGTTTCCATGCCTTACTTCACGAGAGGCACTTGCCGAGACGGTGTTATCATCAGAACGACAGAACCAATCACAGTTATGACTTGTTATCAAAGTACATTCTCCTTGTAGCACACATGCATGGTAGCATCCTTCTTCTAACATCCATGCATGATAGCATATAGCATGTCATACTGGTTAGCATGCATGCTGAACAAAAACATAGGGCAATGTTGGTTTAAATGCATGATAAACAAGACTATCTCATGTCCTTCAAGGTTAAATGTGTGATGTACCGGAACATAACATACCATGTTGGTCTACTTGCACGGTATACACCAGAGCAGTGAATGTTTTGTTCTACATCCCCGACTTCTCCTGATTATATCTAAACACAATTGGAAAATATGCTCATAGAACCAAATAAGGGGACACATGAAAGTACAAGTGTCCCTTCATATTTGTCCAGAGTTTCACTCACGGTGCAATACATACTGTGTGAAGAAACCTGAAAAAGAATAAAGTAGCACTTGTACACTCATGTGTTCCTTATTTGTTTTCATGAGTATGTGTCAGATTCTAAATTGCTGTAGAAATGATTTTGTACCTTGCACATTCCTTCTGATATAAATTGTATATGTTCTATAAATGGATACATACGCATGCGTCATATATGAATATCTATAAATAAATAAATTATTCACATGACCCTTTTAACTGTTAGTTCATGAAACTTCAGACATCAGTTAGCTGCTTTAGGGAGAATCGGATTCCACTAAACCATAGTTACAATGACGCTAAGACTGATGAAACTACTAACGCGTGTGTCAGAGCTGTGCCTCTGTACCGAATGATTGACGATAAAATACTTAAAAGGGTCTGTTCGCATTTGTTTCCCCGAATCGCCTTGGCGTCGGGATACAGTTGGCATGTCTGCGACTGACTACAAGCGTTACTCCCTCTGTTGAGTACATCAACTTTGTATTATCAGTGTATAATCTGTTTATTTATGTAGGATTATGTTGTAGATGGGATAGAGACCTGGCAGACCCGACAACTTGCCGATTTTGTCCAGATAACAAAAGGGAGCCACGCACACACGACATAGTGACCGTTCAGTCCTTCCGGAGCAATACCAACGTTACCCGGATGAGACACCATCGGGAGGTGAGGAAGTGAAGAAGGGTCGCCCGTTTACGCCAAACATGGCAATGATCTATACGGTGATTGGTACGTATAGCACGTATCCAGATAGGTGTCACTGGCGTAAGTATGTGTAAGTGCGTCAACAAGAGTAATCAGTACACTGCAGGATTACACACACAGTAAACACAGCCACTGCACATTCAGGAAGCAATGATACCGTCTTGTATAAACACTCCTGCTTTAGACACGCTGTCAAAAGAAGAAAAAATATCACCGTAGAAAGAGTTGGTTGAAAAGAGTGAAAAGCTGTTTAGGAAATCTACTTAGACGCTAGCACATTGCCGGGATCGTCCTCCAGGTCTGGAAGAGCCTTCGGATTACGAGCCTAAGCCATTTACAAGTCAGAATGTGCTGTATGCCATTGACACCATCCCTGAAACGATTAGGAATGAGCTACGAAATAACGCAGACTATTCCCTGCTTCTCAGGCCTGACTAGCAGTAAAACATTTCAATTACACCAGTAGACAGAGCAGATTAAGCCCGTCTATGCTAACACTATAACAGCGTCAGCCGACGGGAGTTGAGAAGGTAGATGTTCGCTCCAGGCCAGTTCTGATGTGAAAGTAGACGGTTTATCCGTAAATTGTGCAAATGCCATTGCTATTTCCTGTATTTCAATAAAAGGTTGGTTCTTCTTCCAAAACTGATTACCTAATATGACAAATATGATTATTTTGAAGTTTTAGATATGAATTTACGGGAAAAAGAAAACATAAACCCATCGGCTAGAAATGTAAGAAACAAGATATGGTAATATAATAAGCACTATTAAGCAGATTGATGTCTCACAATCATTTTGATTTAGTTCACAGAGATAGGATATTAAGCAGAGCCACCTTTCAAAGTTCGTGGTTAAGACTACCAGTTGTCCGACTTCCATATAAAGAGTGGAAGCAGCGGTGGCTGAGTGGGTTAGACGGCTGACCTTACCTCGTGTGCTGGCGATTAGGTGCCTGACACTGAGGGTGCGGGTTCGAATGCCGGATGGGACTCAACTTAACAAAAGTACTTGAAAGTGAGAATGTGTATATATTCCCGTAATTATTTATGTTAGATTTACAACTTTCTTAATGACATTGTGTATTCATATTCACCCATTTGTAGTTCTTTGGTGAAATCCAAATTTCAAAAATATACTTTTTGTGCATGTTGCGACTCAGGATAGAGAGAAATATTTGGGAATGTAAATTCCACTGGGAAGTGCTGTCGTATTTATCTGTACATAGTTCGAGTTTGTGAACTTCCAACGTAAGAAGCGTGGTTTTAGCTGCATGAAGAACGTTTGATGAAGGGAAACATTGGTTAATAGATGATTTATTATGTTGATAAACTTTTCGCCTTTTCTCAACATTGGCGCCTTGAACATGGTGCAGCTGATTACAATCAACGTAATGTACCCTTCGTTAAACCCCCCAAATATTGGTGACCTCTTGTATGTAAGAACCAAAACATCGTTACACGCAATATCTAATTGTTAGTGCAAATGAGAAGTAGGTCTAAGAAAACATCTGAACATGTGAAATGTCGGTTACACTGCGATAAATCTTTCCACAATCAAAACAGTCCAAGCATATAATTCAAATACGTTGAAATTTCTTATTTGGATGACCTTCTCCAAACACCTTGCTATCTGTAACACATTTGTGCTGGCGATAATGACTAAAAGCTCCTTCGCAGTGTTAATTGCCATTTCGAAAGCCTAATCTCAACCCAGTTTCTTCAATTTGCTCTGGCAAATACCGTGTTTTATTGCAAAATGTTTCTAAGGAACATTTGCTGTGATAATTGATGCCGTTTCGTGGTATGAAGAACATTTCGAAAATTATGAATTGCCTGTGTGTATGCTGTAACTGTGATGTGCCAACGGACGAAGAAACATATTTTTTGACACGAAATGAAAATACCCCGTAAGTGCTTCTGTTTCAACAAAAACTGGTTGGAAGTGCAATTTTAATGAGCTTGAAAATTAAACGAACACGGTTTGCTCATGTTATACAAGGTGAACAGTATATTAAACACCAGAACGGCCTGCGACGAAAGAATTATACATATAATTTTAACACGTTATGATGAAAAATCTATGCATTCCGTGCACGGATTCTCCATTTCTTGCGCATGTTGACAGTGATTTCCTTGAGAAGGTGTTTCAAATTTCACGTTCTTCATTTGATTTCGCAAAAAATATTTATAAGATTAAGAAATTAAACACATAAATGGGGATGAGAGATAGCAATTCGTAGTTAATTGCAGTTGCGTATGAAGTCTTACTGTCGTTGTACATGCGGCATAGAAATCGTGTTGGCATACGGTAAGCTGTACCGGAAACATGACGGTATACGGTAACTGCTGAAAACATGATTTGAGCATGTGGAATCGATGACGATCGTTTAGCTGATAGGTTGTAAGTCCCCGTGGATTCGGTTTAATTGAATAGGCGAGTTTTCTAGCAGACTCTATTTTAACTACGCCTCCTCTCAGTTTAAAAGTGCCTCAAAAACGGATATAGCTCTGATGGCGAGAGGTATTCTAGGCAGTGATCCCCTGCAACTGAAATTCGCAATTGAGATTTTTTTCTGACCTATCGTTTCAATGGTATTTAGGGAATGTAGAATTAAAAAAAACAGGTTCGAAATTCCTTGTAAAAAAAGACTATTTTTTCTCACCATGTGCACTGAAGTAATTTCGACAGTTGTAGAGACGTAATACCTCGCTTTGATAAACGCTACTTTATTCACGTTTATTGTTCACACGTAAAGGCGCAAGAGTTACAATAAAAAAAACTAATTACGGAGGTTTTCATGGGAAATTTCTGAATAAATATTGTGAGGTGTGGTTCGTGACCTTGAATTACCGAATGTCGCTGGTAATTATAATCTCCGATTAAGTTTCATAATAAAAATAGAAAATTCTAATATTGTTTCGTTAGCAAACAACGTATTCGTGTACTCTTAGGCCTGTGTAATATTGAAAAGGCTTTATTGTTCCCCGTGGTTCGTTAATAAGATATCAGAGTGGGTGGTTGGCATTAGCGTAACCTTGAAGACAATGCACCACTACTTTGGAGTGGATCGTCCCGGTTTTCTGATCCGGGCCATCTATTGTTTTCCGGACAGCGCCAGAGGGCCCTATTTTCACGCATATTGACCTCTCTCTACAGTGTCATCATTTCCCGTGTACATCTGTCACTCGACCGTGAAAGGAGACATTTCAAATATTGCATATGTCGAACACCATTACTCGTTATTCTGCCTATTGGTAACCTAAGTATCTGACTGTCGTTACTACTACCGGACACAAATTTGGAAACATGCAGTCTCAGTTTCGTATGGAAACAAGGACATTTGTACGTCGAGCACAGGGAAAATTGATTTGTGTCACCTTTGATTAAAGTGATTGCTGAACCATATCCAATTAAAGCTACATTGCAATTTGAGTAGGATACGTACGCTAACATGGAGACTGATATGTGGTATATGGAATACAGTGGAAGCCGACAAATCCTTCATCTGTCCAATCCGGCAAGTTGTCAACATCAGCATAAAATCTCAGTTCCGCATTTATCATCAGCTCTACAATCCCACATGTTGTCTAAACCGGCTTCCACTGCAATCGAGTCTAGACCAGACAACTCAATGATCAACAGCATGAGCATTGATCTACGTGGGATGGCATATGGCAGTCGAGTCGAGCCAGACCACCCGACAAGCCTCTTAAGATTGGCATGGGCTGCTGCAGAGCAATTCTAACCCGGATCTGCAAGGGTGCTTCACTCATTTGAAACATGGACATTTTGCTTATATACACAGAGTGAAACAGGAAACAGGCCGCGTTCCACGTTGACAGCGTCTTAACCGACATGGCGCATGGCCCTCTAGAATCTGGACCATGAACTGCTCGATGTTTCCATGTCCATGAGGACGTCGAAATAACGAGGTCTTAATGTAATCGCGAGAGTCTGGCTACCACGGAGCCAATACTGCTCTATCAAAACTAACAATGAACATTAAATTTAGCGTAACCGAATTTCAGATTGGAACAAGCGCGTAGACGTGCGCGTTGTTGTTAAGGGCACTTGCAAATAATTCTGTTTAACGGTTTGACGGACAAATACACATGCAACTGGGTTTCCTTATTGAAATTTTGTCACAATCGTGTTTATATCCGATAATATCCACAGTGAATACCTTCAACGAAACAACGCACAGGGATAACGTATTGTCATCATATTGAACGCATTATCAAGATTAACCTTCCGTGCCGGGTTTTTCTCTCACGAACTGATGATTTTCAATTACTAACGCGTTGGTTGGTATGATTTCGACTCTACGACATGACTGTTACACGCGTGGAAATGCATAAAAAGAGTAATTGATTTTTTTTATTGGAACCAGGCTTCAAAACGGATTAATGGTTTCCTTAATCATTTCTCGAAATGGTCTATTAATGTTATATGTGTACAAATAATGGCGCACATATCGTTCTGACCTAAATACCATTCTGAGCCTCCATGCTCAAAGAAAACAGAAATAGCGCTGAGAGAACAGTTGATAAAATACTCCGAAAGAAAAAGGCTGTCAATATTCCTTTTATAACAAACATAATCACTTTTGATTTTGCAATCCATGAACACCGAAGCATGAAAGTGATAACGACTAACAGTGTTTTCGTTGATATGTAATGGCCTATCTTGCTTTTATCTGCCTCAGATCTGTGCCGGAGAAATATCCCACCTTAATAACATGCTCTTCAAACGCGGACCTGATTTACTACATACGGGTAATCAATACAGCCTCGTTTTAGGTATATTAGAACACGGGGCCATATATGGGTACAATAGTGTGATTTCGTTATATCATGTAGTTCCAATGAAATAAAGCTTTCATGTGAGTTGCACCGATAATGCCGTTTTAGCAAACGCTGGTTAAAGAGAATGAGAGTAATGAAACCCAGTTTTATCCTTGTAATGAAATTATGCCTGGCTTTGAGGGCAATAACCTGTGCGTTCGTGTAAGATTATATTCATGGATATCGCCAAATGACATATTAACTGGTATGGCTTTCAGCAAGTTGTCAGGCTGTAGGTATATCAGTTGAGGGTTAATCTCAGAGGAAACCGTGACGAGCGCACATAGAACAAGATGAAGACAGAGGGAAAAGTGACGAGCTCACATAGAACAAGATGAAGACAGAGGTAAAAGTTATGAGCGCAGACAGAACAAGATGAAGACAGAGGGAAAAGTGACGAGCTCACTGTGAACCAAGATGAAGACAGAGGGACCAGTGACGAGCGCAGATAGAACAAGATGAAGGCAGAGGGACCAGTGATGAGCGCAGATAGAACAAAATGAAGACAGAGGGACCAGTGACGAGCGCAGATATTCTTCCTTTATCGCCATGTTTTCTTTTACATCTGTCATTCCGTTATTCACCAGGTTCAAGCCTGTTATAATTTATTTCACTTAACAGTGATCGAAATAGCAGTGGATCGATCACTTCATGACCATAATTTTTCACATTACCCTGTCTCGTCTGGGACAGGTAAAGGCGGTTTCATGTCACTACCAACTTCAACACACATACACATGCACACGCACCACGATGTCCCCATGAACCATATATACCTACATACGTATATTCCCCTACCTGTGCCTTTGAGAGGAAGCACCTGTTTCAAGTCCACACTATCCCAACTGCCCTGTCCATGACGGTCCGGTGTATCTTGTCCACTGTCCTCAGCCACCCAGGGTCATGGTCTTATTCAAACAGCTCCGCCAGGCTGAACACTGAAACATACAAACAATGACTTAGTAACGCCAAAAATTCCAGGATTTTGAGCAAACAAATTAGATTTCTGGTCTTGCCGTCCTTCCTTAAGCCCGGGAAATCGAGTCAACGTGACAGTGAAAGACCCCTGCATAAACAATCGGACTATTTGAATAGGCCCGTCTATACGTGCGTGTATTACTTCACAAAAAGTGAACGGACCTGTTTCACTACACTCCAATAAAATACATATATTAGTTATTTCGTTCATGGGTAGAATAGAACCGTCTGTTATGTGTGACTTACACAAGCGATTCTGGATGGTTTTCGAAACAGGGAAATATTTGCTCAGAGATAATGTCATTGAGTTGACAGCTTTCACTCACCAACCGCCTCAAATTCATGTTTTGTATTTTGCATTAAAAAAAATAGTCAGTCATCGAAATGAGACAGGTGCGGTAATATTCAGGGCGTTGTGTTTGCTTGACGAGAGAGAAGTATTTACAAAAGTGCAAATTATAGATGACCAAGGCACTGGTTTGGCCGTGAACCAATAACATTGGTATCTATGTCCCCGAGTATGTTTGCACTTATACCTTAAGTGTGAAAAACAGCTTATGAGTGCGAATCAATCTTTGCCAATTTCCGAGATCCTTCAGTGAGTTAATCAATACTGGAATAGTACTTACAAAATAATGTCCAACAATTAAAACTCCGCTATGTGGGGAATCAAACCCGAGTCTTAGGCGTGACGAACGAACGCTTTAACCACTAGACTACACCACCACCCCCGTGCTTGGTTTAACGCTGCGCTCGATAAAATTGTAGTTTTATGATGGCGGTCTGTAAATAATTGCGTCTGAGCTGGACAATCTACTGAACACCATCATAGGCATTGATCTCGATCTAGACAAATGGGATACGACGATACGACAATGAGGTCAACCAGGCAATCAGTCGTCTTTTACGACAAGCTTACGTTAAGAAGACAAATTCCAAGCTGGATCGTCCCAGGTCTAACCACATCGTCTCTAATCTGAGTACATCGAATAATATGTTTTGATGCCAGCAACCACATTCTCGAAAACTATTATCAGTTTTGTGGGTGAAGGTAAATCTTGCACAGATTCCACCACATTTAGCCCCTGTACAACACAGAGACACATGGATCAAAGACAGATGATATGTTGGATAACGCTTTTTCAAAAAATCTCAAACCGAACAGATTGACACACATAGTCATACCTTTTTAAAACTTTCAAAAACTGCTATAACCATACATTATTCTTTGTTTGCATTGGAATACATGACCGAAACAACTACACTTCTGGGACTTCTCTTCGTTATGGAAGTGATATCAAATCCACAGATATCCACACAAGCTAAAGTGATATCAAAATACAGAAAATACAGAAACCTACAGAAAACAGACAATTTTAACCAGCACGAATGGGTCGACACTACAATAATACAGTCAAGCCATGGTTTGCCAATGGTTGGTTGATTCACTGTTTAACGACGCTCGCTTCAACATTCCATCGGCCAGCCAAGCCAGCGAAACTGACCACCCGTTCCGGTTAGTCGCCTCTTACGACTTGATGAAGATCAATACTAACCTTCACGTGTTGGTCTCCCAAGAGGCTGACACGTAGCCACGTCCAGTGGAAATGGTACTTCAGGACACATACCAGATACTGTGATCAAGTGCTTTACAAACTTACTTGGTCACATGGCGAACAAAATGTCTCAAATATTTCCAAAGGGGGAATTTTCAAAGGGTGGCGGGTTTTCGACCCCTGACCGAATCTGTCCCCTACCCTCCCTTTGGATCTGTCAGGGTGTTATTAACTACCAACGTCACATCAAACGTTTTCTACAACACACCCGTAACAAGGCCACGCTGTGTTCTACCTTCTTCTGACTTTTGCTCGTCGGGAAATTTGCTGGATTATTGATAAATGCGGCGTATAAATAAATTACACTCACTTCCTCTTTGACGTTGCTCTGTATGCCCAAACATATTAATAATTCATCTTTTGTAAAAATTTCGCCCAATGACGCCATCACACATCTATGGGTTGGATGCTATTTTCCGCTAGACAGAAACTGGCACACTTTTAAAAATGATCTTGTGTCATGGCCGGACATAAAATGAAATTCCCTCGTGATCAGACCCCGCGGCAGTACGGGTCAGACAACAGCGGAGACCGTAATCAGCGTTGCTCTGACCTACGCGTGTGTGTACTTACATTCTCCTAAGGTTCCATACTGCCCACAGCTATTTGAAGACAAGCGGTCTGGAAAATATCACTTGCGCCATTGCCATATTAAGAAAAACGCCAGTCCGAGAATATGAACTAAAAAATGGCAGGGTTGTGGCTTCGTGTTCCTAGAAAATGTCGTGTTGTGTAGGTTTTCATTGCTCGAAAGGTTTCATATAATCAGGAGTACAAAAATACGAAAGTGTAATCTAACTTTAATACGGACACACAAGATTCCATTACATAGGGATAAAAAACTAATACCATCCTATTTGGAGCTGGCTTCGGAGGGGAGAACCTGTTATTTATCTTGTAATATAATGGACATGTCTGCCACCTATGGCCACCAGATAAAGATTTCATCTGAAGGAGAATGCCCATCGGTTCTCACTGGGAGGACATATAACGTCTACAAGCAACGACAGCGTCATCGAATCTCCATCCCACCCTCAGTCTGATACCTCGCAGGCTGGCTAGATCCTATAATATGAGTTGACGTATAGGATCACTGGTTTGGATCATCAGATTTCCCTCGACACAATCTCGCAAACTACTTGAGATATGTCTCCTTTATCAATAACCCAACAATACACCTCAATATTAGTCTACACGGTGGCCGTCAGAAGAATCATATTTCTTCTATTTATCGTGAACCGTCCCCGTATTGAAAAAGCACATTCAGGGTCTTATCTGACCATCAGGTACCCTTGGCCCCAATAGGTCACAATTTAACACCTACACCTTCCACTCCCTGGATACCACCACCTCCCACCCATGGACACCATACACGCTAACCTAACTGTCATCCTTCTCATTGCCAACCCGCAATGTTTTATCTAAACAGGCACCTCTCATTACACAGCTCCCATAGGCCTAAAAGGAAGGAGTTGACCAAGGGTCCAAAAGAGTCTTCCTTCTGGACAAAGTTGTCACATTACCTCCCCCAATGCAACCAGGCCATGCCATCAGTGTCACCGTGTTCAGATCATATTACTGACTCAGCGGGGGCCTACTAAGGGGACAGTTACCATTGTCCAACTCGCCAGTGACCATCAATGATGGACATGACCCAGTCAGGACCGAACAAAGAGATCAATACTGGACGTGTGATGGACTTCGGCAAAGGGATCGACGGTCACACTGATTTAATAGGATCTTTGTCATTGTTGGTTAGGCTGCCATCAAGGGTGGGAGAAACCCATTAAAAGAACAATGACACGTTTCGCTTTTTTCTCAGCCGCAAGATCTGTTCCCCCACAAGAATAATACAGAAATTTATACATCTGTTTTAAAAAGAAAAAAAAATAACGGAATATTTAGGATCAATGAGACGTAGCTATAGGATGTTTAACATGTCCAAATCATTGCATTTGGTTTGGTGTTTGTACTCAAACGTTTGTCTATTGTTTCAGAGACTAAATATCAGCGACCTTTACTGCTGCATCTGAGATGATATTGAGTGATGAGATGAGAATGCCAACGTTCTCCAGACGCCAAAAGTTCTCTGCACTTGAGAGTACTAATCACCCATTACTTCCAATTTAGTCCAGTGACACAGTAACAGAACCATAATGATTATATGCATTAACGTCAGCATTGTTCACTATATCCTACTCTGAGAAAATTTATTACAACAATAATCTAGGATGTGATTGAAGCGCTTGACATTTATGATGCCCCTTCTTATCTGGAAAGAACAATGTAGTGTCTGCGTTTCACCACCAGCATAACACGTAATTATAAACGTCTTTAAAAGGTTTGACTGTTTGAACAACTGCCACAACAAAAAATCTTAAATCGTACTTTTTCAGAGTTTTGTATTTCGTCTCATTGTGAGTTATTATTTATGGTAAAACAAATATGAATACTTCGTATTTATTAGCATGTCCTGGCCTGTCGAGTGCAAAGAATTCGAATGTTAAACACCATGATTGTTGTGTAAGTAGAAGGATTATTAAACGAGACGCAACGCATGGATAAACAATATCCAGCCAAGACTTCACTGTAATGCATAGTGCATTCAATGAATTTTGGTCCAGGGAATAGTAAATGAGAAGAGTCTACGTCCACCGAAACAGTTCTTATTTATTTGGAATATATTCAACAAAAATGTATTTTGAATGACGTTTTTATTCAGTTGTGTGTTCAATCTTCAAAACGACAAAACAAACCTCAAAATATCCATGCTCACTACCTTTATATTGTTCACTGAAGAACTAACATGACCTTTGATCACATTTCTGACGACTTTAGAAACAGTGCGGTAGAATCGTCTCAAGTGTCATAATATCGCCTTTGTTTTGACATCTAACTGAAAAATTACGCATATGCTTATGTTTACATAATGTAATATCATAACGCGAAAGTGTGGGGTAAGTGCTCTTCGCATATTCAACATTTCATGCTTTACGAAGGACTTAATGAGGTATATAATGTCCCTACAAGGGCAACGGAGTCAGCGTTATCTCGCGAGACTTAGACGTATTGTGGAAAAAAGAACCCTCTTACATTCTCAATTGCTTCTTTCGTTAAATCACGTCTGTTATTTCATTAGTTAGCGTTATACCGTGTACGCTTCGTTAATCGAGCCGCGATTGCTGGAGATAATAACGTCTTTAAAAAAATCAATGACATAGCCCAGTTCTGCAGCTGGGTTGTGATGACCACGTGACAAGATGACGTCATCACCTTCAACTCCTCGAAAATAACGTGCCAAATGAGACTACGGCATCTTAATCGACTCAATTTGTATTTAATCATAATTGCAGACCGCCTTCCGAACATATTTCATCTTAAGTGGGAAAAGACACATCGTATTAAATATTAGAATGCATAACACTGGCGCCATTTTTGCCAAATGCTCGTACCTAGTGACCTAATTCAGGAGAATGATGGACCATGTGCGGGAGGATGATTTTTTTTTGTCGTCTTTGCTTTTCTGTGTTTTTCATCAAAAACCGGTGCTGTTATCGTTACGTGAACATGTTATGGAGAACCATGTGATGCTTGTTAACTTGTCCATTAATCACGGAAGTGGAAAAAATAAACTCCCATGACGTCATCAAAGCTGCAAAAGAAATTACAAGTATACATAACCTGTGATTATGTTGCATTGTTCCCAGACAAAGTCTTCACACATTATGTCCAACCCGATTTATGATCCTGGTTAGCCAGATTTACGTTTTTCCTAATAATCCATTAAAGCTAAGTATCTAATCCATCTTGCGAGTTATCGGTTTAAGATGTGATCTACCTTAAGCTTATAATCTCGTATTCTATTATCATGTGTTGTTTCCTCTGGGTATATCTTGTTGCTGAGATTTGGCATTTTTTCACACTTTCGTTGCTACGGCCAATCAACGACGAAAATTATGTCACGTGTTGCCCGTATAGTTGATGCCCTAGTGCCCAGGGCGACTGCGCAGCTGATACATCATGCCAGTCCAACGAATCCGATTCTTTACACCACCGCAGGACATATTGGTTTGACGTCTCCCGGTATATTATGATTATTAAGTGGATCAACATGTCAGGCGGTGTTTTCCATGACGAATGTACATACCAGGTCCTATCTGGGTGACGAAGCCCTTCAACGGTCAAGAGACAAAATGGTGGAAACAGTCTTATGGGTGACCGATGCTTCTCCGCCAATACCACTCATTTGAATATAGAAGGTAAAGACTTTGGTTGGCACTCGACTCGACAGAACTGAATGTGTGAGTGTGAGAGTGGATGAGTGAGTGAGTTATATAGCGAGCAAGTTTGAGTGAGTTCATGAATGAATGAATGAGAGTGGGCGAGTTTTGGTGAGTGAGTAAGTAGTTGCACACATCCATCAATACATGAATGTGAACGACATTATCATGCCTGACAAAGACAATTCTATGGTGAAACCATGACTAAAGATGTCATAGGTCACGATGATACGCAATAATGTCACACATCGTTTCAACCAGATCCAGTTAAGTCTGATAGTTAACTTTGGATAAGAGATACTCCTCTACCAAGACAGGATCTCTTTCAGTAAAAGGCTAAGGCCATTGAGATGGACGTAAAGCATGTCTAATTTCCTTGATTCCACAGCGTAGGACATACTATTCTATCAAACAATAACACTAGTACTTATGTCAAATGAATGTTTTCAGTGACTTACTGTAGACAGCGAACAGACTGAGCATACAGACCTGAAACAATCATACATACATAATACGTCTATAATTTTGAGAAGTCTTTATTACTGCAGCTTCAGGACACAGAAAGCTTCGAGAATGACGCGCTCCTTTTCAATATATTATACTAAGATAATCAAAGAACGTGTTTTTCTGTGAAAATATATTTATCTCCGAGACTATTACTGGGCAAAGAGACCATAACACTGTTTTCAGGTCATTGCTATGGCACACAGGAACTTACGCCCCCAAACAAGAATTTCTACGTGTTAAAATTATCCTCATTTTAGTGCATTTGGAGCACATTGTGGATAGCATTCGTAGCTATCGAAGAAGATAACGTTCATTCAAAAGGTAACTTTCAAGTCAGTGCTATCGTGAGGTTATCGTGATCAAAACAGTGTCACTGGAGCGAGTGTCACTTAGAGCTCAAAATGTGACAGGTTTCAGGAAGTGTCGTCGTTTGTATACATAGCCACTAGCACCTTGATAAGAAGACAGAAAAGACAAGAATAGCCCTGTTTTGGAAGGGAATGTATAATTATTTTTTGAGTCGAGATTTCATTATAATCTAACTCAACTGTGGGGAAGGGTAAATATGTTGAATGTCAAGATAGATAAAAGTTTGAATTCTCTTTAGAAGAAATGTTGAAGTAAGTCGACAAATGAGAGTATTCCTGTGATATCGCAACCGTGCGTTGTGTGAAGTTAAGACATGATCACGCACTCACGCCACGCCACGCCACGCCACGCCACATCATATCACACCACACAACACAATACCAAGACCTTGAACCCTATAATCAGCCCATAGCTGACCATATTTTTCCAGCAATCATCCCACCTATTGACGTTAACATAAAATACACCTTGCACCCAGTGTCGTCAAGATTCAATCAGAAGTAGCACAAACTCGCAACGTATTCGATCGCTATCACACTACTAAGTGAACAGCATGGACACCCAATCGTATTTCACGCTCAACACACCTCTCTCAATTACAGCGAGGGGTGATCACGCCGCCCCATGCACACCTTGCACCTAATACCATCTGGATAACATCGGAAGACGTGGGCATTAATACCGCTGTACAGTGTCTCTTCAACAAAGACCATCAGTCTCATCTCTTGCGAACCTTTCTTTATCTCTCAATGTATGCATGTATCGTCGGCTCGCAAACTACGGTGACTATAATCAACGGTGCAGTGGCTATAATTACTGTAACCGACCTCAGCTTTCGACGTACATATGTGATAAGACGTTTTCGTTCTTAATGGACTGGACTACATATATTGCTATTACTGCATTAGTGGAAAAGATAACGACGAGAGATAACAACAATGAAGTAAGATTTTCGCGAAAAGGGTAGACAGCAAGCGAATGAATATGGTTTTAAGCCGCCGTGTACAAATATTCCAGCAATATCACGCGCCGTATCCAAGTAGGGAATCGAACCCGGGTCTTCCACGTGACGAGCGAACGCTTAAAGCAACTGCTCCCAATGAAGAAAGAAGTTAAAAGAGCTTTCTTCTTGGTTTTTTGGGTCCAGACTCGGACAACAATGACATGCTTAAATGAAGCTAACTACACTCACTAACTCCCGAGTCCACTCACCATGCCATCATTCAAATAGACATATTGTCTTGATGCTATGTGCAACGCTCTTACATTGTGCCCTAACGAATTTTAATGGAATTCAACCTATGGTGAGATAAATTCACTGGGCATCAGTGCAGTAATTAACCAACACAACCACTAAACCCACACTTTCCTCTGCAAACTACAGTCTTTCAAATGCGTTTTTCTAGCGTTCACCTATGCCCCGTGCTCGTGCGCTGTTGAGAGGTCGTTCTAACAGGGGTGCCTTCTTTTCCATTAAGCCCATAACGGGACAGATTTAACGCAAAGGACAGTTGTAAATAGGCGTCTCGTAGTAACAGCTGGGGAGGCTAATTGAACACTTCAGGCGTTGTTTGTAGTGTCAAAGCTTCTGACCTTCTTTCAATGTGTAAAATACAAACAAAACAAGAAGCGCTCACTGTCAACATCGTAGATATTGACGCGCACGCAGACCCGCATTGCACGTTAATCACCGCGCACGTGGAATGGGCGTTACGTTCGTTCAGACCATGATCTCTTTCTTAACGTTTTTCAAATATTCAGACTGTTTACAAAACAAACCAAAATTGCCGAGATCTTTAGCCCGAATTCTTAGCTATGTGTATTTAACTTGAATTATTCTTCTTAATTAGGGAGGAATTTCAAACATGTCAAGTATGTCTACGATAAAAGGGTGCTAGCGATCGCATTTTGTAGATGTTACGTCTTATCTACAAAATACTAACGGCCAACTGCCTGGTCGATAAAAGGTGAGGTTTCAAAAACTATGCTTGTAGGTTTTCTTTAAAAGAAATACTGTTTGACAACAACTTGTTTCCTTTACCCCGAGCACGTTATATTCGCATCGAGGATATAAATTCTGTTATTGAGGGACAGATGGATTAAGGAGGCAATGAATGTAATTTTTTGTGCGTGATTATAATATCAACAACATCCGGGTAACAGACACACAGGATTACGGATCTGTTCTGAATGGACCGTGGTTTAGATGATAGAGTGTCTGCCCAGTGAGAGATAGTCGGTGGTTCGATCCCTGCTCGTGTTATACCAAAAGGCGTTCAAAGATTGTACCTGCTCTTACTCTTCCTCGGAATTAAAGAGATAACACTGCGAGTTAGTATGTTATGTCTTTGTTGGATATCAATGGTAACTGTGCATCGGTCCTATTCGTCGCTGACCTCAATATATATATCGCTCAGGAGAGTAACTTCAGTGGATGGATAATTTCTTCACCAAGCCTTACGAATAGGGCTGAACATGAAGCCATGATGGTGTAAAGGTCAAGGTTAGTTATCGTCACAGGATGCACATACAATACACAAGATGGCGGGCTACACAGATATGCAGACTTCATCATAGTATTTATGATAACAAATAGACTTTTGTCGTTAGTTTCAGAATGCAACTGCTTTGATCCAATAATTTCAGTCCTGCATGTTTCTTGGCGCCCATATTACAATACCCCAGTCACTGTAGCAGGTAAACATCAAGGGATGAACATGCTGGGTATATTGTATGACATTAAGGGAAAACTGGGAGGAAGAAAATTAAAATCTTTGCACAGATATGTTCAGGGCAATGAATAGAAGAGTGGACTCGGTGGTTTTATTGATTTCTCATTCCACCCCCCATAATACGTCACGGATATGTACTCCGCTACTTTGCCGTATCGATATTTTCATTATTATGATAAAGATACCTGTGCCTTGAACATCAAAGAATACGGATGTACTAGTGTCAGAGCAATACGACACAGGTAGTCAAAAACCATGTTGTCAAATGCTTTTGGGTAGTCTAGATCATTTAGTGATAGCACTTTAATGATTGAGCAAACTCATACTCCCTACACTTACTTGATCACGCATGCACGTGTGCGAACAAATAGTGTCGCGAGAAGGTGCAATATAAATGATGAACTTGGGGCTTGTGCATATCTAATACATTCCCAACAAATGTATGGTGTGATAGATTTATTCAAAAGAGTTAGTCGGGAGAGCACAAAGGTCGTTCGAACCCCTGACAACGTTATACCAATCTACGTTTTTGACAGACACTCGCGGATTCTGCATTCGGCGCTGGGGAAATAACACGTGGACTAGTCCCGGTTTGCCTGGCGTCAGCACTCTGGATCTGAGTGGAGTATCCATGTTAAACTGCATGATGGTATTGCAGTCGGCTAGCACCTAAAACATTCATTCGTGCTGTACAACCAGTCATACAGTCGTTTCATGCACCTAGCTATGTCCGAGAAGGTATTCTGTCAAACCCCTTATCACCTAACCTCACCTCACCTCACCACACCCCACCTCACCTTACACACTTGTCTCTTTAGCTCGTGTCTGAGTTGAGAGATGTGCCATTACAATTTCCTGGTCCCAATGAGTGCGTTCTTTGAAATATATTTTTTATTACCAGCGTAATTGTTGAAATCTAACATAATTTAAGGGTGCTCCTATCTGTGGTTTATCCCGTCTTTTTAAGACCGGCCCGCACGCAACATCCTCTCCATTGAAAACCAATCATAATTGCTCGACACACGCATAAACTCAAAAAAGCTTGTTTGATTGGCTGTTAAATGACGAAACTGACACAAATACATGTGTTCAAAGCTTTGCAACTACCGCTAACCTAAAACGAAAGCCTACATCAAAGCCATAATTTGTACAGTGCATCGATGCGACTAAAGGATTCAGACTAGATTCATTTTACCCTGCCGCTGGTGGTTCTCGGACCCTAACCCTATTCTTACTTACGCCAGTCATCTGCATGACATAACGTAACGAGGGGGTCTGTTATTAGCGAAGTGTGTTGGTCTGGTTCCTTGTTAGGAAGCCTTCGGTAATAGGACAAACGTCTTGATCCGAAAATGACACCTTTGTGACGTGGCCTGACAGAGCTACAATAGGAAAACGACTGTTAATTTTCTGGGTTTGGGTAATTGTTGGTGGTTTGAGGAGAAATGTACATTGTTGCATGAACACTCGACAGACAGTTACAAGTATATTGACGCGGGCCTCTTATTTAATGTACTTCCTCTGACAGTTTAGGTTTTCCAAACTGCTATTTCATGGTGGTCCAGCCAATAACCTGCCAATTCTTTATTCGGTGTGATTCACAGACATTGTGTAAGAAATAGCAATGGACACGCCTACATTCTAAAACTGACTGCCTCACTGCCACGAAAAGGTAACACGTCATGCCATATCTGATCTTATATGCTGAGGAAAATTGACTTTGAATGCAAATATATTCAACGAATGCGTTTTGTCCCGTGGGTAGTTTTAACAGCCTTGTGTGAACTCACCAACGTCTTCTTAAAGCACTCTGATGTGTCACACGGTTGGTTGGAGATTACGTATCTGTAATACAAACTTTGTATGTCCAGAAATACTAGATTAACTTCAATGAAGTTAAGTGACTAGTATGCACAGTAGGTATCGCTTCACTGAGTGTTAACAGTAACGGGAATATAACATGAAAATATACAGATCCCTTGAGCAGAAATTCCATTTTTTGATTTGGTCTGCGTTAAAAGGGTCACTCGTCAAATCGCAAAGCATTTAGTAAATAATAACCATTGTTAGAACGAATTCATCATGAATTCATCATCCTCAGATCGCGATTACTTTCAAGGGCCAATGATCTTCATTATCTTCCATGCCGCTGTTCATCGAGTGATCTGTATCTTTGGTTGGGTGGCTAAATGATATCAGCAAAGAAAGTATGTTGACGATAAACACAGTACACTGCCTACATCATTTTGACCACACATTGGAGTCCATATTCCGTTGACAGTGAACCCCCAGAACAGGTCATTGGGGACAGTTTGATTCCAAATTCGTTCAACTAGGTCACACTAGCTTGGCAGAAATTGGATACAGAATGGAAAATGGCATCACATTGAATGTCTTCGTGACGGTACAGCATTTTGGAATTGTCCTGAAGTACATTAAGGAGAGATCTATACTGTCAATTGTTCGTAATGTGTTAAGCTCTGTGGTGAAGCTGACAATAAGTGTGAATGGCATTGCTCTTATATTCCATCAACCTCGGGCATTAGGTCTTAAAGTGAAATCCAGCGCCTTTATTTATGAATTCAACTGTCTCCAGAGAGTACTTGTTTATTCCATGAATCTGAGGACATAGAGGGTTTAGGTTATTGTTCAGTGGGACTAAATTGTGATTGAGTGACCCAACTAGCTGTGCGTTACAGGTTCCAGGAATTATGGCTGCCTTCAGATCCAATCTACTTCACTGGCTGATTGGACTGGTTTAACACTGAGTTGTAGTTTTGTTGTCGCTACGGAAAGCGGAAACGAGATCGGGTGGTCAGGCTCGCTAACTTGGTTCAGACAGGTCATCGTATCCTGCGTAAATCGATGATCATGGTATTGATCACTGGATTGCCTGGTCCAGGCTCGAGTTTGTACAGACCGCCGCCATGAAGCTCGAATATTTCTGACTCACTCACTCATTTGATCATCCAGTTGACCCATATACCCTGACACAACAATACGTTAAAATGAGCTGAAAGTTTACATGTAACGCCCATGGTGCAACTGTATGAGATTCACTGAGTGACCGAACAAAGACTTTGATAATATTCCATTAATCCAGCGGGGGACACAGGAAATAGGCTTCACACATAATATCCACGCAGGGAATAGAACACGGGTCTTGGCAAGACCAATGAACGCTTTAACCACTAGGCCATCTTACCAGTCCTGCTTCCGTTGAAGTGGAAATCCCAACCTATCAAGTCTGTCAAGCAAAGTAACGCATGAGTCATGCCGATCACACTGTGACACCATTACTTAGTTAATCCCACAAATCATTTTCATTACTGTCATGCATCCTCCCTTCAAAAACACAAACCCTGTGTTCCATTATCGACCACGGATAACCGTTTCAGTATTGAGTTATAATTACGAACATTAGACTGCTTCGTTCTCTTACAGATGGTCTCGCAACATCGATTGCATTTCAACACTCCTGCTCCTCCGACTACCAGCAGACGTCGCAGCGACTGACTCCTGTGCCTCAACAATACAGTGGACACTATCAGCAATGAGTGCGTTTCCTGGTGAATCGAAAGATCTCTGCACGGTGTTGCATAACGCCGTAAACCTCCACTCATTACGACCCAGATAGTTGTTAATATTGCCTAGCTGCACTTCCAGGCCCTACAAGCAACCCTTCCGGCCCGAGATTACTGAAGATTTTCCTATCAAATGTGTCCACTGGAACATGGAGGGCAGACGACTCCATAAATCTCTCGACACTCACTTGCGAGGAAGAAGCAGGGAGCTTTGAGTAATTTCAGACAGAGAAGGATTATTGAGACAATTTAAAGCATCCTGCTGTCCTGATATAGAAGTCTTAATGTAGGCCCGTGTCTCCAGGTTAATGCGAGCTGTAACGATCTAATGAGCGTTGTGGACAATAAGTCCAATGTGTAAGAGGGTCCATCTTGCCGATAAGACAATATAGAGCTTTGGACATGAGTGTGCTTGGATTAATGGAACCATGCTACCATCAGAGCGGATTAGAGAGGGAAGAGGCACTTTTACTACGCCTCATGGAATTGGGGTGACCTGGTTCTAGTTTGAACATTACCTTGGACTTGGCGACAATCTGACTCACTTATTGAAGTTTCATTTGTGATATTGAAAACGCTGCTGCCATAAAATCGATGCTAAGTCGATGTCCGCGTGTCTTGGGTGTCCAGATGATTAAAATGTGACTTACGGATGCATGTTTCACTCTGAGTCATGATCTGATGATCGTTATCATCTGAATGTAGAACTGATCCTTTTAATCATCTACTCCTTTAGTACCTGCAATTTGAATACTTTTCCCCAAAGAAATCCTTCCAGATATCACATACTAATAATACGGTGGGATAGGTCGCGTTGGGTTAAATATTATTTTCCCTTGACACCCCTCTATTACATTGGTTAACTTTCTGCGAAATTACGAAAGTCGACATATGGATGGACAGCCTGACATTTTCGGAAACGTTAGTGACTTTTATTCCTGATAATAAGTCATCAACTGTCTGACATGGGAGGACACTTGTTCTAGAAGTACCTGCTAACCCAATTAGACCCACTACAGTCTTGACTGTCGCCATACTTAGAAGACGCTCCGACGTTCATGGATCAAGGGTTAAACAATGACGATTGGTCATCTGGTGGAAAACAAAAACAAAAAACAATTGAATACACGACCAATTGTCAGCGCCACGTGTCACAATTTGGGGTCTGTCCTTGCCTCGTGGCTTTGTCTGTTTGAGCTGACTGGTCAGTACTCCTCAAGATGTCGACAAGGAACTCGCTGTAGCAGCTGAGGTCTGATTGTGTGAGGATATGACGCTGCATTGTCTTATGAGCAAATCAAGCTTGATTGCTATTGTATTGACACAATTGATAAACAGGCCTTGTGACAGGGACACATAAAAGAGCCAAGTCTGCATCTCAGACGCCACGTCAGGCCAAGACTAGACAACCCTCAGTGGACCCCGACTTGATTGATCATCCCTACTGACCCCTAACAACATCCCAACCTGTATGCAAATAGTTCTCCTTCTATTGTAACCCTGTCATCTTCGCCACGACACCCGCTTAAACCAGAAGAAACTGATTTGATTTTGTTCATTCATTCGTCTGTGAGTGAATATGAGACTTGGTCTCGCGAGACATCACCCAAGATGGCCGAACCATTGCAGGCAACATTCTGCAGACTCAGCTGTCATTCATCGAATATTCACCATCATCTTCAACAATGGTTGACTGGGGCAAGTATGCGGAAGGGTCAAGAGTAACTAGCGATAAATCGAGTCAAATGAATGAAAACAATGACGAATCGTATCTTCATCTTCTTGTCGTCTGCGACTCACGGCTAGTTCCTGCCAAAACCACCACAGGAAAGCAAATCATCTCACTACTATTAATATGTTCATGGTTACGGAAGATAGATACATAATTGATAACAGGAACCATATTCCGGGGCTTCAAACTCAATCGTGCTCACAGTTTAGACACACACTAGCGCCATGTGGGAAAATGGATGTGGAAGAGAGCGAACTGAGTTCTGTGCCTTCAGTATTTCAGTTGTATGGACCTGGGAAATTGTCTACCTTCCGCATAACCAGTTACTGTCAGACCAATCTCGGTCACAGGTTTTGGCTAAAGAAAATAGTGGTTTAAATGACCGGACACCAAACGCAGACAGAGAAAATAATCAGTTCGTCTATGTCTGAATATGGCTTCTGACAAAATGGGTCATGCTTGACAAACGTGAATGAATGAACCATATGAAAATTATATAAAAAAAGAAATATTACCAGTCATCATATTTTTGTCACCCGCACTATAACTTCACCCGAACTGAAAAAAAAGTTCACTGAAGTGAACGAGTTGGGGTAGCCTTGTGGTTAGACAGTCAGCACTTCACATCACACACCCGGGTTTGATTTTCAAGGTGTAAAGCCCACTCCCAAGTCTGTATAATCCCGGGAAATACTAAAATGACGTGAAGCTATACTCATTCATAGACGTAATTACATTTTTTGCGACGTATATCAAACGAGTGAAGTTGGCTTACCCATTCACTCCAAGCTATATTTGGTCTACACGACAATGTTAGATGTGTACCAAAGAACATAAAATATACATGCACACGTTTACACTCATTCAAAG